>NW_028281817.1:220000-304095 GCF_059751285.1 Brachycentrus maculatus
CAGCATCAAGGAATTTGCGGAAAATGTTCAGTCATCATATTTCCTACTCAACTATTATTCATCGACATTCTATCAGATCCTTTTGGCAAGTTACAATTTTTTCTTGACAATCCTCAAAAACTATCCAAAACCAACCCTAACTTGAGAGTGGTTACTGGGGTGAGCCCCAGTAACCACAACCAGCCCTAACCACAATGTAGAAAGACAACAACATAATGCAGCACCTTACATAAATAAAACACCCTCTTCATAGTATCTTTCACCAAACTAGTCATTGAAATATCACAAGTATTTATATTTCTCCTCTTGTTCAATTCATCAGATGAACCAATTACACACTGGGGAGAGTCAAGGGACGACATGCTGCCAAGCGCAGAGCAGCACCGAATCTAGCTCTAATGTTAAAGTTAAATGCCTTCAGCAAACACAGGAGTGAGTCAGTTCAGCCCGCCGCACATAAGGACGGATGGCCGATTTAGCGCGCCAAAAATATAATTTTGGGTTTTATTTAATATTCTGATAGGAAAATGATATAAGATGCTTTTTTTTTTTAAATGCCCAATTTTGTTATTCGGGGGTTGGATTTTCATAAATTCCAATGAAAAAAAAAAACAATTATATAAATTTGATTCTGTATTCTACTTGTAATGTACATACTAATCAATTTTGATAAAAATTCTACTGAACATTAATATCCTCACCATCTACAACAACATCATCATCATCTTCATCATCGGAAATGTGATACCGATGCCTTCATCGTAACACAGAAATACCATTTTTAAACGTATCTTCATTTGACTCTATTTTTTAGTTTTTTTAAAAAAATATTGTTTAAATCATCAATGTTTAAGTAGCTTTACATACATTGCACGCTTGCGAACTTGAGGTACCTATTTGTAAAAATGTTGACAACTTTCTCATCCAACATTGTACAAATAGGAATATGATTGAATTTAATCACTTTAGTGCCAAGAACGATTACCGTTGGCTCTACTTGCAAAATTTGTGTGTGTGTTTCATTACACTCCTCTTTGACATTCTGATTATTTTCTTTTTTATTTTAAACGCGATTGAACGGTTGATGATGGTGACATATTTTGCCAATATATTTTACAACGACTAGATTCACACATTTGTAGTGGAAAAATTGTACACAAAATAATATTGGAATCTGCGTATTCTGAGTTATTTGCCAATTTTTGTTTATATGCACTTTGTCCACCGCTGCCATCTAGACCCCATTTATAATAAGCATTGATAGTACCACAGGCCTCTCAAATACTCTGTAGTGTTACATGTGCTTGTACATGAGCCAGACGTTGTGCTGTATATATTAATATAAGAAGATCCAGCAGTGGCACAACAGCCTCATTTTCAGATATCCTAATATTTGTAGGGTAACATTTCTTTTTTGCCTCTGCTATCACTTGATATGAGGAATAAATGTTACCCCCTCTCTTTTTTGCTTCAAGTTACATCTTTTAGTAACATTCTTTTGTCAACCCAAGATCCAACATAGCCTCTTTTGGGCTCTATGGTCTTATATTCGAAGAATGGTCCACCTTTTTTTTCCTTGAATATTTTGGACGAAGATTGGATGTCTAATTTTACAACTTGGGCAGCAGTTCTTTTACTTGATATATTTAAACTCGATATTTTACTGAACTGATATCAGAAATCAATGATTTAGCATGCATCTTTTTAGTGCGCCCGGAGCTCTCATAGAACATTTTTTCTTTTCCCTGCTGATAACCTGCAAAGAATACGCTATATTTTTAAAAAGTGGCGTTAATTTTTTTAAAATTATGCTGGTAATAATATACTTATTCGAAAAAATTTCATAACAGAGTGGTACTCGGTGGTACTTTTTTCTAAACTCGAGAGAAAGTAAGCATATCAGTATTTTTTTTTAAACAAAAAGAGTGTTTCGTAAAACATGCGTAATATCAATAATACGTCCAACAGTTACCTATATAATGATTGCAGATTAAAGTACATACCTAATACTTTAATCTCCATGTTGGAAATTTCGTGATTTTAAATTAAGTAAAACAGGACGAGCATTATTAGTCCGCCAACAATCCAAGCGCAAGTGACTGGCATTGGCCGTGTTGAAGATAACCCAACTTTGAGCGCAAGCACAAATTACCATGTTGCGTTTACAAAAATATATATATAGGTCGTATTGTGAACTTGTTTATTGTGAACGTTTTGAAAATATTTTTGATTAGTTTAAAGACAGCAAGAAATCCTATTTTTGGCGCGCTAAATCGGTCATTAGTCCGCCGTCATGAAAAATCTCACACTTCCCTCTTGCGATCTTGAGTTGAGGCTGCCAAAAGGAATGATAAAGTAATGCGCCACTAAAGTAAAGTCTAAGGAGACTCCACTTTCCCATCTACATATTTGCAAAATGTGTCAATTTAATATGGTATAGTTGTTCATATTTTTGAAATGGCCAAATTCCAATTCGGCTGACAAACCTCCGTCAGGCTGTCTAGCAGAAGCTCCCTTTCCTAGTCTAGGATAAGCATCTCCACAAGATGTGGTTCGCCGTCTGAGATGAGCCCCACATATACACCCCGGATTCTCCGCTAATGCTAGCTCATGGAGCTTTCCCCTAAACTCTATACTCTGCACATCAGTTGGACCAAACAGTGACTCATAAAAAGAGACTTCAATTTAAGTCTCTTGCAATCGTCGGGAAAGAAAGAGAAGGTTCAATGTCCAGTCGTAGCAATTCTTCAACAGCTTTACGTTACGGCCACTATCAGCAAGCTGATGTATTGAATCCTATGAAATTGAATTAATTCAAAATTTTCCACAACCCTTTATTGTTTTTTCACGCCAACCAAAATGTTTAAATCTATGGTAAGTTCCCTGGAAATCATGGGTAGGCCTCAATCAAGACAGTCCTGCATGCCCTAGTAATGGCGAGCAGAGTAAGTTTCTGCCCACTTGAGCTGCTTGTGCTCTACATGGAATTTTAGCATCCAGCAGTCCGGTTTTGAAAAATAAAAGCGACTACGACAGTTTAGCGTGATCGAATTTACGCACGTGTTCACGCACCGATCCGAAGAAAGATGGACAAAAGCACGAGCCAATCATCCTTTTTTCACGCTAACTGAAGTGCCGGACGGTAAAATTCCGTGTAGTGCACAACGCCCTTAGAATCACATTCTCTAGTAGGGCCTCATCAGCATAAGCTACCACCGTGCATCCCTTAGGAAAAGGACAGTCGAGAGACAGGTCGTCAAATAGTAAATTGCAAAGGGAGCTCTTATCCGAGCATGCTTGGTATCAACTACTGCCAAACAGTATGGAGTCCTCCGTGGAGCATTGGTGACGACAAATTGTCTATTCTACTACTACTACTACTACTACCATCACGCCGTTTCCCCGCAGGGGTAGGCAGAGAGGATGGAACGCCACACTCTTCTGTCCTGACATACACTCCTAGCCTCCTTCACATCCATACATCTAGTCATACATGCCCTCCGATTACGCAGACTTTTGACACCGCCAGATTTTAGGTTCTGATTGATCTGATCGTGCCAAGTCTTTTTCGGTCGTCCACGTTCTGTTTTCCCTCTCACATTCGCCACATATATTTTCTTAGTCATTCTCTCGCTATCCATTCGCTCCACATGTCCATACCACCGCAAAGAGCTCTGTCTATTCACACGGGCGAAAAATAGTAGCCCATCCTGTTCCTAATAAGGGAAATCCTAATGAGGCAGGATTTAGATAGATTTTAATTTCATAATCTCAGGATGAAGACTAACTCATCTCCATTTGAGGATTTTGTTTGCAACAGTCACTATTTTCTCATACCGGTCTCCCTTTCCAACCAGAATTGGTGCACAACTTTGAGATACGCCCAATCTTTGATACCTTTTGTTCCCTACTTTATCTCCCATGCTGTCTCGAATCATGAGTATGTGGCAGCGTAATCTATATTGCGCTGTTTGGTGGTTCTATTTCAATCTTCTCTCTTTTTGGCACAGTCCATTCGTTTGTAATTCCCAGAGAAATCAAATAAGACACAGGAAACTTAAATGAAAATGAGTATGTGCATTTTGTAGATTTCACATGGATTGTGTAAAAAACATTTGTTTTCAAATACACCGTAATTCATTCATTATTTAAATGAATGACACTATACTACATAAATTAGTGAATAGCGTATTCGACTACCGTGTCGGAGGTCTTTATTAAAGGTTTTTTACTGATAACCTTACCTTTATATAATTAACAATTAAGATGCTGTCTATATGATTCAGTGCCCTATGTCCATTGGGTATTAAGAATGGAAATAAAATTCCTTATCATTTGGAGGACCGGCATAGTAATATAACAAGGGATCCAAGGGTGTTACCGATGGCCGATAACGTAGACCTACCCTTGAGTTGTTATTCAGTACCAGCAGGCACGATCTCTGCATTTTCAGCTGTTTAGGGTGTCTAGAGCAGAACAGGGGACTAGCGTGGCGGCTCCATGAACCAAATTATACCACCTGCACTGTAACCCGCACATTAAAAAAAAAACCCTTTAATTTTTAACACAAAAAGTGGTCTGCACATCCTAACTTGAAAAGCTTAACAATATATAACTATATATTGATAATTAAAGTGTTAAATGGGTTCAACAAAGTCAGCTAAGCATTCAGTATTGATGGTTGTTAAATGAAGATGAAAAATATGTTGTAAAATTCTCCCACCAGGCAGTGATTATTTTAATAACAGGTGAAATTAACGGTGAACAAAATTTTATGTTAGAACATTCTCACCACTAGAGGTGTTCCTAGTATATAAATCACAGGTACAAATACTATGATACGTCAAGAGATCATTATATCATGATACAGTACTTGTATGGAGCTGTAATACGTACAATATACTAGTTAAATCTCACAAATCTGTTTCAAACCAATATAACCAGCGATAGCATTGTCACTCATAAAACAAAACTAAATTTAGCTTATCAATGCATTGCCGGTCAGTCCTTTTGCATTGTATTTTGTAAAGTTATCTTTTTTAGTCTATTGGATTATTAGATATAAATGATAAAAAGAGACAAATATACACGCCGATGTCAGTCATGGCGTGTTAAATATCGCTCGGCTCAGGACTTTGAAACGGTACGCAGGATAATTTTGCGTACCGCGGTGGCGGTGGCGCATAGTACGAGATACGAGGAGCATGAACCGGAGTCTGGTTAGCAGCCTAGTATCTGGTAACAGGTAGCGTATCCTAGTATCTTGACATGGTGATGTCGGTAATAGCAGATATCGCTAAGTAGCAGTCTAAACATTCCACTAGTCACCAAAGACTACAAGGGATCAGGCTCGTTTCTGTGCTTTGGTCCGATTAGTTGTTACAACATGTGGTGACAGAATTTCTACATTTTAATTTCTCTCCTTCTTCCTTTAAACTCGACTAAATGAAAAAACTCCGATATACAATAGATCAGACTATCACAACTGTAGTTTATAGTCTTTTATTTATTTTTTTATAACCCTTATCGGCACCTAATGGTGCATAGGGCACTGCATCAAATGGACGCAGTGTTATCTTGATCATTACTTACATGAAGGCAAGGTGATCACTCTTGCGCTTCAGGAATCAGTCCAGGAAAATATTAAATAAATATTACAGTGTTAAATTGCTAATATTTATTTACACCTCCCCCCCTGGGAATCGAACCCGGGACCTCCAGCACGGTAGCTAAACACGCTGACCATTACACCACGGAGGCGGACTAGAAAGTCTATATTTTTAACCGTAATATACAATAATTTAAGCATCAATGGGAGAATTTTAAAGATGACGCCTACTACTCTACAGCCGGGTTTCACTTGTGATGGAACACTTTGTAAATCCAATTTTACAAAGCGAACACCTCGTTTCTGTATGTTGTAGGGTAGTTTAAAAAATACATAACCTGGACTGGTACGAGAAGAGCAGGATTCATCACCTTGCCTTCATAATATTAACAATCGAGATAACACTGCGTCGCTATGATGCAGTGCCTAAATAAAGGGCTAAAAAACATAGTAAGATCGTGGTCCGTTGTAGTGTTGCAAACTTCAGAGCCCTGGATCCATGGTCTGACCCCCCCCCCCACTCACCCATGTCACGAATCCACTCCTGCCTTTTAAAATCATAGGCGTACTTCAAAATAACCCAAAAAATAAATATTTATGTGCATTATAATAAAAATGCTTGTAATGGCCATGCTAATGGAGGTCGGGTTTCATCGGCGCAGCTACAAATGAGACATAAATATTATTATATACATATAACACGACTAATATGGGTACTTGGATGCCTGACCAATCTTCTGGTTTTAATAAAAATGCTTGTAACGGCCATGCTAATGGAGGTCGGGTTTCATTGGCCCAACTACAAATGAGACATAAATATTATTATATACATATAACACGACTAATATGGGTACTTGGATGCCTGACCAATCTTCTGGTTTTAATAAAAATGCTTGTAACGGCCATGCTAATGGAGGTCGGGTTTCATTGGCCCAACTACAAATGAGACATAAATATTATTATATACATATAACACGACTAATATGGGTACTTGGATGCCTGACCAATCTTCTGGTTTTAATAAAAATGCTTGTAACGGCCATGCTAATGGAGGTCGGGTTTCATTGGCCCAACTACAAATGAGACATAAATATTATTATATACATATAACACGACTAATATGGGTACTTGGATGCCTGACCAATTTTCTGGTTTTAATAAAAATGCTTGTAACGGCCATGCTAATGGAGGTCGGGTTTCATCGGCCCAGCTACAAATGAGACATAAATATTATTATATACATATAACACGACTAATATGGGGACTCGGATGCCTGACCAATCTTCTGGTTTTAATCAAAATTCCCCAAAAACTCTTCCAACAGGAGTATCTTCCAATAGGAGTATCCCGTTTTGAACAATAATTGATGTCAAGAAAAGAAAGCATATACTGAGTATCTATATAGTCATTATAGAGCGAAAAGTGGAAATTAGTTAATGGTGTAAAACTGCATTATGCTTTTTAGCCTACATATGCCAAAAGTTTAAATAATCTCAAGAAAAATTCTAATGCTGTGGTAAAATAATGCATATATACACACACAAGTTTTGGATAGTACTTATATTCCTATTAATGCAATTTTATGTTTGTATTCCTTTAAGTACTACATAATGAAATTATTGTATTCTCAATAATATTTACATTTCAGTCACTAATATCTTATTTAATGGTCAAACAAAAAAAACTAAGTTCCAAAATTTAGAGTAATCTTTGCCTTAATTATACTTGGGAGTAGCCGATACATTAGAATAGGTTGCTAACACATGGCGATATGACAATACCAATATGCACTTGCGTACACTGCTCGCATCGCTATAAACGAGCATCTTATACGCAGTTATAAAAAAACACAAACGTCGTTTAGAATATTTATTTTGTGAAATGAATGTCTTAAATTTACCAACAAATTTAATGAAAATACACTTTAGACGCTTCTTGTTGCGTCTTGTTGTCAACCACACAACGTAAGGCAAATTGTACAAAGATAAAACTTTCCCACACGAGAAAGTAACTTCACGCACACTGGCATAATACTTACATAAAATAAATGGCAGCCTAATGCAAATCTTAATTTATTTAATGATAAAAATAACAAACTAGCTCGGTAAATGTAATATGTAAAACGAGTTTGTAGTTAAAGAGGATTTAACACTAGTCTTAGAGTCTATCTCCCTCCGGGCGGTGGAAAGTGTAAGTGGAAGCGCTGCAGCCTGTCACAGCGTTACACGGGTTGTCCCGGACCGCCTTTCTTGCCGATCAGCGACTTGTGGATGTGCGGGATGACACCGCCGCCCGCGATGGTCGCCTTGATGAGGCTGTCCAGCTCTTCGTCTCCTCGGATGGCGAGCTGCAAGTGTCGCGGAGTGATGCGCTTCACCTTCAGATCCTTGGACGCATTCCCCGCCAACTCGAGCACCTGTGACAATACGCACGTCAAACGACACGACAATAACAACGTTCCCGCCAAAACGGCGAGCGGGCTTCTGGCCGTCCGTCCCGGCACAACGCTCCCGGAATGCCGCGACCCGGCGGCGTTCCGTCATTTTGGCGGGAAGACGCGCAAATCTCACATCTACACTATTTACATTTACGCGAATCGATTCCGCGGGCCGCCGGGCCGATGCTATCGAGAGCGGCGGCCGCCATCTTGCGCTAAGTATCAAGTCAGTACGCCTACCTCGGCTGTGAGATATTCCAGGATAGCGGCCGAGTACACGGCCGCCGTGGCGCCGACTCGACCATGACTCGTCGTCCTGTTCTTCAGGTGCCGATGGATCCTTCCCACGGGGAACTGTAATCGAAATATACGAGCTGAAGGATCCGCACGCCTGTCAATATTGAATGCAGCGCCGTACAAAAGAAGTCACCGGTGAAATTTAATTTATAAAATCCTTTCGAATCGGGTAGAGAAAGGAGGTTTAAAATTAAAGAAATATTTTATTAAAGGCGTTAATGATTACCTGGAGGCCGGCTCTCGCGGATCGAGATACCGCTTTCGCCTTCGCTTTACCGGAATCCTTGCCAGCTTTTCCACCAGCCTAAAAACATCGAAAAAACCAGTAAAATTTTTAGATAGCGCGCCGAAACTTCGCGAGGTGACTAAACAGACATTCAGTATCGCGATGACGATAGTTAACATATAGAACTCGTAATATACACCGAATAAGCTCGACACAAAACTCACCATATCGGAGCTTATTTCACAACAACCACACTACAACACTAACGAAAGGCGCCAAATGAACTAACAACGGATATCAAACATGGCAGCAGTCCACCAAAGCGACCAATCCCGCGGCGAGACCGACCGTTGGGAAGCAGATAGCGAGCAGCCTGCCAATGGCGGTGCCGAATGACCGCAGGGTGCTGCCGCCTGGCGGACAACAGTTCGGAACTAGCGCGTGGCGTCCTGCGTCACTTTGTTTCATTTTCAAAAATGTACAACCTAATTTCAAAAGTGCACATGCACTTTTGTGTATCCCTCCGTTATTTTTAAAATATCGAATTCATCTAAAAGACTTGATTTTTTTGTATTCAGCTAATGCTAGACTAAATACAGTTAGGTAACCGGATATCTTTTCGTAAATAATCGTCATCTTCGAATTCCGATCCGTTAAATTCTTTGTTTATTCAAAGGAACGCAACAGATTTTTTTATATCCGAATACGTGATGTTTAAACTATACATATTCGTATGTTTTCCTTTGAAAAGTCGTCATATTTTATAGACGCTTGAAATTTTTAATTTATACAATATTTACTTATAATCAAACACTTGTAAACTTGATCTAAATATTGTTTTTTTTCAACTAAGCAAAATAACCATAGCAGAAATCACGAAATACATCAAAGATATTTTTATGAAAACTCCATAAATGTGGGTTTTATGAAAAAAAAATAAAAACGAAAGACTAAAATGAAAGACGCATTGGCGTAGTTGTGTAGACGTTTGACTGCAAGCTGGCTTCGCAGGTTCGATGCCCAATAATAATTTTAAAAGTAAAATATGCAGATAACAGTCGATTGATAGACGGAGTTAACTTTCATCAGCCAATAAGGTCCTCTCGTCATCTGATGCTAATTAAAAATGTTTACGTCATTGATATGCATTATTGAGGTTGTTTTGTCAATATTTGTACATTGCTTAAGATATAGAAAAAAAGAAATTTATATATATATATATATATATAAATATATATATATATATATATATATATATATATATATATATATATATATATATATATATATATATATATATATATATATATATATATATATATATATATATATATATATATATATATATATATATATATATATATATATATATATATATATATATATATATATATATATATATATATATATATATATATATATATATATATATATATATATATATATATATATATATATATATATATATATATATATATATATATATATATATATATATATATATATATATATATATATATATATATATATATATATATATATATATATATATATATATATATATATATATATATATATATATATATATATATATATATATATATATATATATATAAATAGAAATTTAGAATTTTATACATTAGTCACCATGGCACTTTAAATACGTCTTGAGACGTCTGCACAGCTTACTAAACATAGTTTACAGTTTTTTTTACACTTAAGAGGTCTCAAGGAACGCTTATGTCAAAATAAAACTATTTTTTAAGATTATTTTGAGATTGGTGTGTAATTCGCCTCGACAAAAAATATATCCAGCTTAAAATTGAATCCAATAAAACAATATAAATAAAAACCCGTTAGAAATTTATGATCGCACAAATTTAAAAAATCTGTTAAAACTAAGAAGAATAAAACTAAAAAGATATCTTCATAAAAGTAAATACAATTCCGCCCTTTATGCTCATTAAAATACATTTTCATTTTTGGCATTTAACAGAAATTCTTTTAAAAATATTTGTTTACATAAGAATGCTAGAAATTTATTACCTAACTAAAATAAATCAATTGCTCCGAAAGAAATTTAATGCGCGGTTCTGTTCGTGAATAAATGTACATAATAGTGTTTTTTAGAGGTATACAAATTCAAATTTCCCGCACTCGCCGTGTGGCATGTTGCGCCATCTTGTTGAAACCACAGCTCTGTCACATCAATGCCATTCAACTGATGTACGAAGAAGTTAGTAATCATGGTTTTGTAGCGCTCTCCATCGGACCGTCACATTGAAGCCGGCATCGTCTTTGAAAAAATATGGACTAATGATTCCACCTGCCCATAAAGCACACCAAACAGGGATTTTCATTTGATGTAAGGGCACCTCGACAAAGGCTTCTGGGTTTTCTCCACTCCAAATTCGGCAATTCTGTTTATTGACATAGCCATTTAACCTAAAATATGCCTGATCAGTGAACAAAATTTTACGTTGAAAAAGAGGATCAAGCTGAATATTGTTTTGGGCCACCGAACCTACGACGCGCATAATGGTCATTCCAGGTCACTCAGTCGATTCATGGTGAAATGACAACACGTAAACTGTCAAATTGACAGTCTGTAGGTACAATGATGCCAGTTTAAAGTCTACGGCTGCGTCGTATCATTTATAAAATAATGTATGTTCTGATGCAAATATTTCGATACCTTTTACCACCTATACCGTTTACATTAAGTCAGTGACGGTGAACTTTTTTCGCAAGTTGGTCAAATTAGTTTTTTTAATATAAAGGGTCCGCCAAATAACTTTTTTTTTTTGAAAATGCTATAAAAAAAAAACTAACTAGCTTCGGCTGTGTGGCACGTAGCGCCGTCCTGTTGAAACCAAATGTTGCCAATATCCTCCTCTTCAATTTTTGTGAACAAAAATCCGTTCAACATGGCCCGATAACGATCGCCATTGACTGTAACGGCCACTCCTTGCTCATTTTCAAAGAAAAATGGCCCAATTATGCCTCTGGACCAAAATCCGCACCAAACAGTGACTCGTTTTGGGTGTACCGGCTTTTCAATGTATGCGTGCGGGTTTTCTGTGCCCCAAATACGACAATTTTGCTTGTTTACATACCCGCCAAGATCAAAATGAGCTTCATCCGAAAAGATGATTTTTTTGGCAAAATCGGCATCTTCTGTAAGTCGATCGCAGGCCCACTCAGCGAAGCGAAAACGCATTGGATGGTCAGTTGGCTTCAACTCCTGAACCAATTGGACTTTGTATGGCGTCATACCAAGGTCTTTATGCAAAATTCGTCTCAATGATGTCTCCGAAATGTTCAATTGTTGAGAACGACGGTGAATTGATGTTGATGGCGCTTCACGCACACTTTCTGCCACAACATCGATATTCTCGGGTGTACGCACTGTTTTTGGCTTTTCACGCTTTGGTTTATCGATGAGGATGCCAGTTTCTTTCACTTTTTTCACAAGATAACGAACATACGGAGCTGACGGTGCTTCTCTTCTTCCAAAAACCGTACGCAATTTTCGCACACATTCTGCAACATTACCATGATTTTCAAAGTAATGTCGCAATATTTTCCAGCGTTGTTCAAGCGTATACACAACCATATTCGCTCAGCGGAAGGATAAAACTAATTATCTGTCAAATCAGACATGAGCTAAGTGTTACCATTCACGAAATAAGCACTAGTTGAAAAAAAAAACTTTAGATGGCGGACCCTATATATTGCGGGTCACATAGGTTGATTTATCAAAACAATAATAAATAGGTAATATATACACATACAATATATATATATATATATATATATATATATATATATATATATATATATATATATATATATATATATATATATATATATATATATATATATATATAAGATATTTTCTAGATTTTGAGGTGAAACTTATCCAAGATGACGATTTTTTTTTAATGAAAGGTCTAAACAAAAACAATCATATGTAAAAGTTCAAGCGGGTCAGATAATTTCTGACGCGGGTCCTTCTTTCGCTACCCCTGCACTAAGTGTTAGTGTTCACGGTCACAGGTCACAGCGGCCTTTTATATAACATCATTCAAGTAGGAAGAATTAAATTATGCACCTTCGTAAATGATAGCTTCACTGCAATATTTTCAAATTTGAATTAGTAGTATTTTTTGTTAAGGCCTTACTCGCAATAATAGAATTCAGTAAGCGCCTGGCTGTGCTGAGAGCCGGCGTCACTTCACGCCCTTTTTTAGAATAAATATTGGATTTTTTAAAAAGAAAAGATACTGTTTTTTAACTCCATTTTTTCAAAAACTCCTCTTTTCAAAACCATGTATTTATTAGGAAGAAATTTTTATTTTTTAAATATGTCACAATATGCACAATCAATTTGAAAATAATGTTTATGTTATAATCGACATTTTTGATGATGGCATTGAGAGATACAAGAAGTGTATTACCAGATTAAATTGAATTAAAATAGAGTCTTGAATTTTCCACCTTAATCTTGTTGTTTAATTCGCTTTTGATTTTTACTTCTTTTTTATTATTTCATAACTATTTATTTATATTACTATTTCATGCGACCGAATTTGTATTTTATAAAGAATTATATATGTATTTAACCTGTGCTAATGTAAAGTGCAGTGGTAAAGAATTATATATGTTTTGTTGTGTTCTCATCTTATTGATGAAAAACATTCAAACGATTTGTATGCACTGTATTTCATATCATGTTATGAGTTATTCATTGTTTGTGCACCATAAATAAATAATTATAAAACGGTTTATTTGAAAAATAGTTTTTACATTTATTCACTTATTTGTTTTCTATTCTGCACATAAACAGAACGTTCACATAACAACTGAGAATGCTCCAAATGCTGAAGCGTATATATTTTACGATATTCTTTATACTAACTGCATTAACTTAATTTTTCTACTATTTTTTTTCATCTTTCCAATATTTTTTTCTCTTTGTGAGTTTCAAATATTTTTATAACGTGGCGGACCAAGAAAACCGAGCGTGCTCCGAGACATGATCTCAATCGGAATATTGTATGACAACAAAGGGTTAAGGTCCGGTTCGGCGAACTCTAAAATTTTTAGGCACCGGTTCGCTAGAACCGGTGCGAACTGGCTGAATCCGCCACTGTTTACATTCTTCATAAAAAAGGTATGAAAGTAAGACTTGTCTGGGACCTTATGATATACCGATAGTACGGTAAAAAAGGAAATAAAAACATTTGTTTGATTAATAATTATTGTGTTGAAAATACACCCGATATTATATCAATCAGACCAAGAAAAATCAGAGTACCTTACATGAGGTGAATAGAAACGGTTATTTTTCCGCGTTTTTTACGTTGGTCTCGTTTTCAATTTATTTTATAGTAATTTTATCAATGATGACAATGAATAATATATTTTTTACTTTGTTTAGCCTTCTTGCAAGTCAATTAATTTTAATTAACTTACCCCACGGCCTTTTCTCTTATTTTAGAGGATCATTTATTACAACCGTTCTCACATTGCATATTGAATTTGTTGACACGAGATGTTTTATGATAATTTATTAAAAAAAAAAAACAAAAACAAAACTTTATTCGTGAGTTGAACGATAATAAATGCGATTTCGTAAACCTCGTGTAATAATTTAAAGATCATAATTTATTTAATTTATTGGATTGTCCTTAGATTTAAATGAATCGTAATGTGGTGGTCAAAGAATTATGAGAATAAAACAAAGTAACAAAGAAGTGAATTTGAGAGAAAAGTACTACATTTAAATTTCAAAAAAACTTTCTTTCCTTCACATTTATATTATATACACTCAAATGACTAGAAAATAAAGTTTGTGTAGGTTATTCCTGAAAACAAATCATCATTTCTATTCACCCCATTACGTCGTATCAGTTTAAAAATATGCACGTAAGTAAGAGGTATGTAATAAAACCTTTATAACTTTATGAATAAATTATTTTAAGATTCGTCAAAATTAATTGCACGAATCTATGAAAGTATATGATAAATGTAAAATAATTCACTAAATAAACAAACGTTAGTAATAAAATAACCCCACTAACGGGAATACTAAGTGTAAATAAAAAATAACTCGACACTGGCTAGATACTCTATAGAAGGGTGAAACGCCACAATAAAAGAAGAAGTATCATCTATGGTTAAAACTGTCAAATTTCGTGTGTCACGTTTGAAAATGTCAAATTCGGAGTTGAAAGCGGGGCAACGTAACATAACAAATAATTAATTTTTTACAAATTTATATTTTTGCAGTTTTTCTAAAACAACTTCTAGTTGTTATCTAAAACTTTTCGATTATGTTTTCATCGAATGTGGTTGGGAATACATGCAGGGAGTGGGATATGATTCTCGATTCACTTTCTGCTCAAATTACTACTGCTGTTAACACAAGGGAAGAATATGAGGCGATTCATCAGATTTACAATGTTCGGGGGATTCGGTTAGGGTCAAATTTTTAATAATTTGTTTTTTGATGTTAAATTAAGTTTCAGAAAATGTTTAAAACATTTTTACTGTTATTTTAAATAATTTATTTACTTGAATCTAATTCAGTCGGATCATTGTCGCGAACTTCGATTCAGAGGTTATAGGCTCGACTTGTACTCTGCCACAATTATCTAATGGCGTATGTGTGAAGGTAGGAATCTTCCTACTTTCACACATACGCCATATATGCTTATCTTAGATAGTATTATTGAATTCAATTATTTGTGTAATATCATGAGAAGAGAAATATTTATTTTATATGAAAAAAATAATGGCACGAATACAAAGAAAATATTAGTTGATTTTAATATTTGTGTAAATCATAAGAACAAAAATATTTCTCAAAAAAACCGTGTTTCATTATGACTAACTACTCTATGCACATCGACTCCACTCAAAGATTAATGTTACATTAAAAACAATGTTTTGAAAGATAAACAAAGCAAACAATGTCGAAGAGTTGAATGTGATAAGTTTTAAAACCAAATGCAAAATCTGAGGAGAAAAACACAATGCAAAAATTAAATATGTACTTCACATATAAACACACTTTGCATTAAACTACTAGGAACCAATGCATGCGCATTCCTTCATGAATTTCCCGTGAGTTATTATTAGCTAATTGAGAATATATTATAAAACATGCTAAAAAGAAAATTAGTCTAGTCATTATTGCATTCAATAAAATGATGTTAATGCCAGTTGGTGGGACTTGCTGGTAGTACAGTTGGTAGATTTGCTGGGACAAGCAAACGCTTAAAAGGAAGGGGGAGAAATAGTATGTAAGAATTATTATATTTCCATTCCATTTCAGAAAGGGACAGGACATTAAATGCAGTAACCGGCACATTATTCTTAATAATAAAAGAGAATAAAAAAAAACTAACTAACTAACTAACCATCACGCCGCTTTCCGCAGGGGTAGGCAGAGAGAATAGAGCGCCACACTACTCTGTCCTTGCAAACATTCTTCGCCTCTTCCACGTTCATGCATCTCCTCATACATACCCACCGATTGTTACGACTCCTAACCTGACCACTTTCAAGTATTTGGCATACCTGATAGTGCCATGTTTTTCTCGGTCTTCCTCTGCTTCTTTTCCCACTAACATTCGCCTCATAAATTTGTTTTACCGTTCTTTCCTCACTCATTCGTTCCACATGTCCAAACCATCTCAACACACCTTTCTTAATTTTATGGATAATGCTTATCTCAGCTTTGCATTCCTTCCTTATTTCACTATTCGCACATCTGTCATACATGGTTTTGTCGTACATTCTTCTGAGAGATGGCATTTTGACTGCATTCAGTCTACTTTCATCCTTCCATCCAAGAGAGAATAACATGTTGAATTATGACTGTTAAATTATAAGACTCTAGATCAGGCACGGGGAACCTGCGGCCTTAAGGCTGCATGCCCTTTGGGCTATTCTAGTGCGGCCTTTTGACTGATGCCAATTTTTTACAAAATAAATCACAGATTACCGATGTGTAAGCGAGAGAGAATGAGTGAGCTCGCTTTAAGTATGTTTCTTATATGTAGATACGCAGCTGGATGATTAATAAATTGATTTGTAAATATGCATTTTATGATATCTCATAGATAATATCGATGTGTAAGCGAGAGAGAATGAGTGAGCTCGCTTTAAGTATGTTTCTTATATGTAGATACGCAGCTGGATGATTAATAAATTGATTTGTAAATATGCATTTTATGATATCTCATAGATAATATCGATGTGTAAGCGAGAGAGAATGAGTGAGCTCGCTTTAAGTATGTTTCTTATATGTAGATACGCAGCTGGATGATTAATAAATTGATTTGTAAATATGCATTTTATGATATCTCATAGATAATATCGATGTGTAAGCGAGAGAGAATGAGTGAGCTCGCTTTAAGTATGTTTCTTATATGTAGATACGCAGCTGGATGATTAATAAATTGATTTGTAAATATGCATTTTATGATATCTCATAGATAATATCGATGTGTAAGCGAGAGAGAATGAGTGAGCTCGCTTTAAGTATGTTTCTTATATGTAGATACGCAGCTGGATGATTAATAAATTGATTTGTAAATATGCATTTTATGATATCTCATAGATAATATCGATGTGTAAGCGAGAGAGAATGAGTGAGCTCGCTTTAAGTATGTTTCTTATATGTAGATACGCAGCTGGATGATTAATAAATTGATTTGTAAATATGCATTTTATGATATCTCATAGATAATATCGATGTGTAAGCGAGAGAGAATGAGTGAGCTCGCTTTAAGTATGTTTCTTATATGTAGATACGCAGCTGGATGATTAATAAATTGATTTGTAAATATGCATTTTATGATATCTCATAGATAATATCGATGTGTAAGCGAGAGAGAATGAGTGAGCTCGCTTTAAGTATGTTTCTTATATGTAGATACGCAGCTGGATGATTAATAAATTGATTTGTAAATATGCATTTTATGATATCTTATAGATAATATCGATGTGTAAGCGAGAGAGAATGAGTGAGCTCGCTTTAAGTATGTTTCTTATATGTAGATACGCAGCTGGATGATTAATAAATTGATTTGTAAATATGCATTTTATGATATCTTATAGATAATATCGATGTGTAAGCGAGAGAGAATGAGTGAGCTCGCTTTAAGTATGTTTCTTATATGTAGATACGCAGCTGGATGATTAATAAATTGATTCGTAAATATGAATTTTTTCTATATTTTTAAAAAATGCATTTTTAACTATTTATATTGTGCTATAATTAAATTAAATTAAATTATTGAGGTTTATAGGGGGGGGGGGGGGTGTCAAAGTTTTCTTTAATGCGGCCTCATGTTAAATCAGATAAGTGAATGTGGCCTTTTGAAATAGGTATGAAAGGTTCCCCATGCCTGCTCTAGATTATCAAACTTGTATTGTTACGCTTGTTACTTTGCTATCATAATACCTGGTTTCGGATCGATGAATATAAAGAAAAAATTACATTAGAATTTTTCTTTCTTTCAGTGAAATCTTTGGAAAATGGTTATCAGACTTGGTACCTCGAAATATAGAGGATGAAGGTGTTCTGCAGAAATCCAAGAGTCGAGCAAACTCGTGGAGAGAAAAAGGGAATGGGTTCTATAAGGAAGGAAAGTTGGAGGAGAGTCTCCGCTACTACACCTTCAGCGTTCTGTCGGCACCACGCCAAGACGTCTCCTTCCCTCTCGCTCTCGCCAATCGCGCCGCAGTGCTACTTCGGATGGGCAGATACCAGGTGCGCTACCTTACACGCACTTCGGGACGAGAATCTCCTCCCCTACACCTTCGGTGTTCTGCTGGCACTTTGTAGGGAGTCTCCTCGGACTGATGACAAGTGTGTGAACTGATTGCAGGAATGCGTGCGTGATGCGGAACTGGCTCAGGAGCACGGATACCCGAGCGACCACCGCGCCGTCAAGCTGCAGCACCGTTTGCAACTCGCTCGCGCGCAACTTCCAGGTAATGACAACACTCAACTTTATACTATCCCAACATAGTATAGGTACAAATTTATGTTCACAAAGGAAACATTATTTCAGCCCAGGGTGATCATTCTGTTCCTCTCGCTGAGTTGTTACCGAATCCCCATTCCACTCTGGACGGTGCTTCCTCATGTCTCGATGTGAAGTAAGAACAATATTTACTTCACTTCTTTATGTTGATCTCATGTCAAACAGCTCATCTTCATTTATGTTAATGCACACGTATAACATACAAACGTACATACCCATTATGCCTGACAAAAACTAACTAACTAACTAACCATCATGCCGCTTCACCGCAGGGGTAGGCAGAGAGAATAGAACACCACACCACTGTCTTTGTAAACATTCTTCGCCTCTTCCTCGTTCATGCATCTCCTCATACATACCCGCCGATTGTTACTACTCCTAACCTGACCATGTTTTTCTCGGTCTTCCTCCACTCTTTTTTCCACTTACATTCACCTCATAAATTTGTTTTACCGTTCTTTCCTCACTCATTCGTTCTACATGTCCAAACCATCTCAATACACCTTTCTTAATTTTATCGATAATGCTCATCTCAGCTTTGCGTTCCTTCCTTATTTCACTATTCGCACATCTATCATACATCGTTTTGTCGCACATTCTTCTGAGAGATCGCATTTCGACTGCATTCAGTCTACTTTCATCCTTCTTTTGCCAACTCCATGTTTCACTTCCATACATTAGAGTTGGAACCAGGACTCCGTTGTGCACTGCCAGTTTAGCTTCCGCTGATAGGTTTTTATTTGCTATAACTGATTTCAGTGCACCATTCACTTTGTTCCCAGCATTCACTCTCCTTTCTATGTCTTTATCAATCTTTCTATCCCTAGAAAACATACTACCCAAATATACAAAATCATCTACCTGTTCCAAAATCTCTCCGTTTACCAATATTTCACACTCAGATCTACATTCTTCTCTTTCAAAAACCATAATTTTGGATTTGCTAATATTCATCAATAAATCACTTTCCTTGCACACATTATACACTTTTGTCACCAATGCCTGCAGATCTTCTCTGCTTTCTGCAAGAAGAACAGCATCGTCAGCATACAAAAGGCAACAAACAGTCAAAATATTCATTCTAGCTCCAACATTTAAATCTTTCAGTTCTTTCATGCAATTATCCATGTATAGGTTAAACAGCCATGGTGACATTACACATCCCTGTTTAACACCTTTAGAGATGCTAAGCCAGGATGAAAATGAACCATTTACCCTAATGCACGCAGTGCTATCCTCGTACAAGGATGCAATACCTTGGATAAGTTTACTGCTTACCCCATACTCAGATAACACCTTCCATAGCTTCATTCTATCAACTCGGTCATACGCTTTCTGTAAATCCACAAAAGCACAGAAAAGCTTTTGGTTTTTGGCCAAAAACTTTTCCGTAATGTTGCGCAAGGCAAAAATTTGATCCGTACATCCTCTCCCATTCATAAATCCACTCTGGACATCCCACACTTTGTCCTTCGTTATGGTTCTCACTCTTTCAATAAGGATTCGATCATACATCTTACCAACAGCACTCAATACACTGATTGCTCTATAGTTCCCACATTCTACCCTAGAACCTTTCCCCTTGTAGAGAGGCATTATAACTGCCCTTCTCCAATCCACGGGAGTACAACTCTCCTCTATACAACGGTTAAAGAGCCCATGCAACCATGTGAGAACTATTTCGCCACCATTCTTGACGTATTCTGCGGTAAAATTGTCGAATCCTAGAGCTTTTCCATATTTCTAGGATTTAGTGGCATTCTTAATTTCTTCCATACTTATCTCTCTTGAAACATCATTCACACATATTCGGGGAAATGTACTAACGTCACTTACGCCATTAATCGTATGTGTTTCATACACCTCCTCGAAATACTTTTTCCATATCTCTTCTCATTTTCATTCGTCACCATTTTTCCGTCTTTCGCTGCTTGATTGATTTCTTTCATCCATTCAAGCTTAGACTTCGGGAGTTTTTGACTTCTTTCCAGAAAATTTTTATATTTTCTTGGAAATTTTTTGTCATTTTTACTCCTTCTTCCTTCCTCAACATACGTTTTCGTTCACTCACCCCTTGCTTAACTTTCATTTTACATACCTTGTACACTTTTTTAACCGATTCATACTCAGCGGAGCTTTTATTCTTCACTGCCAAACACTTTAACCACGCATTCTTCTTCTCTTTCACTAAATCTTTGATATCATCATCCCACCACGCATCGCCTTTTTTCCTTCCTTGTACCGCTGTACCACACACTACCTTTGCGGATTCACACACACTACCTTTCAGATGTTCCCACATATCATTTATACTAAGTTCATTTACATCTAGTTCACTATGTATTCACTATTATAAATTCACAATTATAGCAAACGTAGTTCGCTATTATAAATTACATAGTTAAGTAATTATGTCACAGCACAACACCACTGGGTAATACCCTGTCACAGGGGTCACACCGAAGAACAAATCACTTCGAGGAAACACAGTACACTGTAATGATAGCTAAAACCCAAACTAATCGTATCGGCACTTAACGCGAGTGAAAACCTGGAGCGTATCGGCACACGACTGTTCCGTTCGGCGGTCAGCGAGGTACTCAGGTGGCTGACTATGGAAGCAAATATTCATTGTATAGAAGCTCGCTTTTTTTTAAATATTGGGTGTACAAGTATGATTTCACCCTTCGGTGAAATCATCTATTGAAATAGATGTCGCTAATCCTGCTGCCTGTATTTATTACTTCTGGAAACATTTTGGAACCTTTCAGCAGCAACCTTTTGACAGGTGTAGCAGTAAGCTTTGATTTTTGATATACATTCGAACTCAGTTATAACCAGGATGATGAATATCGACACATAACAGTTTTAAGATTTTTTACTATATTATTGCTTAGTATAGCTGAGAAGTAGCTCGTTATAGCCGTGAATAGAAAATTATAAACTAAAATGTCAACAAATGTTTCCTCGTTATATTCGAGATCTCGCTATATCTGCTTGTAATAACCGAGTTTGACTGTATTACATTTTTTTAAGTGTGAAGAAGTACCTTTTTAACTCAAAACACTTCGATTTCGACATGGAAAAGAAGACCATGGAAAATCACCAAAACAAATTGAAGATCCGAAATTAGAAGCAGTGCTAGATGAAGATTCATTCCAAATACTATCATAATTGGCTGCAATATTAAATGTTACTATCGTATTTCACAATATTTACAGAAGATAGGAATAACTCGAAAACGAGCACATTGGGTTTCACATGCATTGAAAGGAGGAGAAATCGAAAGACAAAAAACTATTTTCAAAATGCTGTTTGGATTGGATTGTTACTGGATTCTGAACGTAAAAAATATTGGGCGAAGTCAGGTGAAGAAGATCATTACAGCCGGTGAGACATTCATTGTGGCAAAGCTATGTTCTGTATTTGGTAGGATCAGAAGGTGTGAACAGAAATGAGTTGCTGAAACCCTCAAATCACTAGCAATGTCTACTGATGACAGTTAATGTGTTTGAAGCAAGTTACACAGTACGAATGACCGGAATATGATTTGTGTATGTATATATGTATATGTGCAATCTAACTCAAACACTTAATTGAAAAAAAGTATATTCTTTAATAAAGCCATGAAAGAGTAAAGTGAGGATTGTCTATTTGATGTTTGATTTTTCAAATAAGTGAATTAACTGTTTTAATGAAGGTATTCCGAGGAATGTGGAAGATACATTGTGACCAACAGGGATGTACTAAAAGGAGAAGTTCTCTTTGCGGAGAATCCTTACGCCTTTGTTGTCCTCCCTGGTCCTACAGGACTTCTTCCGACAGCTTGCGAGACATGTTGCACCCCCGACATCTGCCCACTACCGTAAGTCTTGCGATATTAATTAATAAATTATTATCAGTTAAATACGAGTGCTTTAATTTTACAAATAAGTGTTGCGAATCAGTCTGGGTGTTGGCACCAGACTGCGCAAGTAGTGGAGCAAGTAGTACAGCAGCTGCGGTCAGTACAGTGGGGCGCGGTGTTGCAGGTGCGCCGCGTGTGCTGGCAGCGTGTACTGCAGCGAGGAGTGCCGCTCGGCGGGCTGGGAGGCCTTCCACCGCTGGGAGTGCGCCGGGACGCGCGGCCTGCTCTGGCCCACCATCGGCATCGCCCACCTCGCCCTCAGGTGCGTGTGTCTCCCGAGACCCGCCTCCCCACACTCTGCGCTCTACTCTGCGCTGGTTCAACTCCTGTCTGAAGGTGGAATCTGTGTTGCAGGACTTTCTTGGTGGGTTGGAAGGAGCGGTTCGGCGTGAAGGCACTCCCACTGGGAGAGAGTGGTGTGGATGTGTTGCGTCGCTTGCGGGAGGCTGCGGCTGACCCGCCTCCGGGAAGCAGTTACCTCAGAATATACAATTTGATGACTAATTTTCACAAGATGGATAAAAAAGATTTTCTTCAGTACGCATTGGTAAAAATATAATTCATAAACAGCTTTTGCCCTTCACCTACCGGGATGGGGGTAATAAAATATGTATATTAATTTGTGAATACAAACATATATTTATTTCTGTACCTTTTTAGTAAGTGACAGGACGCTAGATTAAACTGCTTAGCGATGCACACATATACACAAATAAATATGTATATATGTATGTAAGGGTGTGCATCTGTGCATTTGTGCACGCATGCGCAAATATATATTTTTTGCATTTTGAGTGTGTCCAAACACTTATACACAGATGTGGATTATCTCCAATTAGGAGTTATTATTTGCATTATTCTTAACATCTCAATATAGAATGAAGAAGAATATGGGTTGCTTAAACCAGCCTATTACGGTTGTAATCCCTGCAAATGCCCAGACTTCTATATTCTAGTTATAACCATTACTCATTATATCCGAGAATAGGTATTTTTTTTATAAATATACACATGAAAACATGTATTTGGAAGGGTCACATAATTAGAGAACATAGGTCGTCTCCGAAACTCCTGTGGCAAAGTCTGCAATCTGTCCGCGGTGATTGTGAATATAAAATTAATACACAAGCCACTGCTTCCGAATTTGTAATTTTTTTCCAAAAATAAGTACGAAAATATTCGGAAAGCAATATCATTAGTTAAAAATCCTACAATTTCTTGTAATGCCTTGCAGTGTCTGGAATTTTTCCAGTTAAGTGAGGTAACAAAACTCATTAATGCTTTACCCAATAAACAGTGTTTATTGGACCCTCTACCAACATGGCTTTTGAAATAATGTGTCAACGAAATTGCTCCATTTATAAGAGATCTTAACAACATGTATCTGGAGAAAAGCATTGTTCCAAGGGTCATAAAAAAAGCTAATGTTTCACCACCCTCAAACAAAATTCTCAGATGGACTCTGAGGACCTTTCAAGTTACCACCCAATTTCCAACCTTCCTGTCATATAAAAAAATATTAGAGAAAATTGTTGCCCATAGACTGACAACGTATGTTGAAAATAACAAGTTGTTTTAAGAGCTCATTATAACCGTAAAGAAATGTACGGAGAAAATAACAAACTAAAATGTCAAAGAATGTTTCCTCGTTATATCCGAGATCTCACTATAGCTGTGCTTGGATAACCGAATTTGACTGTATATACCATTATTATATAGTACCATTATTTCTTATTTTTTGCGTACTGTGAAACCAAAATGAATATAATTGTGTATTCTTTGGAGACGAGCGTGATGCTCGTGACGTATCTGGAGGAGCACGCGGGGCTCTGGGGGGCGGAGGGGCGGGAGGGGGGGGATGGCTGGCGCGCGGCGGCGGGCGCGCTGCTGCTACGGCACCTCGGGCAGCTGGTGAGCAGCGGCCACGCAGTGGGCTGCGCGGGCTCGGGGCGGCGCGCCACCGCCATCTACCCCTCGGCCAGCCTCATGAACCACGCCTGCGCGCCGAGCATCGTGAGCTGCCACCGCGGCGCGCGCCTGCACGTGCGCGCGGCCGGCGCCCTCCCGCGCGGCGCGCCCGTCACCAACTGCTACGGGCCACACTACCGGCGCCAGGCGGGCCCGCAGCGCCGCGCCGCGCTGCTGCGCCAGTACGCCTTCCGCTGCACCTGCGACGCTTGCCGGGATCCTCGCAAGGATAACTTTGCAGTTGGTTACTTTTATTTAGATATTCCTATAGAACAATCCTATTTATCAAATGTGTCGTAAGATATACTCGGCTGTCCAAATTTAAAACACAGTAAGGGACATTTTTTTGTAGTAGGTTTTTTTTTGCATTTTTGGACTAAGTAGAGTCTACTTAGTCCATAAATGCAAAAAAAAACCTACTACAAAAAAATGTCCCTTACTGTGTTTTAAATTTGGACAGCCGTACTATGTCGTATGCTAATTTATTGCTCTTTCTTTCAGAAATTGTTCGATTGCTATTTGTGCGACAAATGCGGTGGACCAGTGCGTGATGATACATACAAATGTGATGATTGTGGGAAAAATATGGCTAATTCTGAAGAATTACTCCGTTCGTCTAAATTATCTCAGCAGCTTTATGAAAAAGGTTGTCATTGTAAATATTTATTAGTAGAAAATACAATTAAAAGTTACAATATAATTACGGAAAACCTTATTTTTTACTTTATAGAATAAAAATATATAATTTTACTATTTCTAATTATATGTTATGAAACATTGATTTAAAATTTCCCTATTTTACGTTTTCCTCAATTTAAAAATATTGCTTTATATATACACCCCCGGCAACATAAATAGCCGAACGACTAATTAAGTACAAAAATTCCAGTTTAGTGCTCAAAATAATTGCACCTAGGTTTGACTCATGGTTTTATCACTTCTAAGAACAATTAATAACTACTTAAGAACCTGGGAAGTCCAAAAATTCTTCAGTTAAACACTTGATTTGGCAGTGATTATCTATGTAGTCGTTTTCTTGAAGTGTCCGTATTTTATTCAAGCAATATGTCTACGAGACTTATACTTTCGTTAGAAAACGAAAATAGTTATTGTTGCGGAATCTAAAAAACCTTTTCTAATTATAAAAAAGCAAATCAATGAATCAACTTTAAGGAGATTTCTAAATCACTAGACACTAAATCAAAAAGTGGGCACAGGATTGAAACGCTGCACTTAAAAACCTGAAGTCAGTTCACTTCCATTTAATTTTTGGACATTTGTCCAAAAACGGTTAAGGAGTTTAAAAATTAAATAGAAAAAATATAGTATGAAAAAATTTCCCCAGAATTTTTGAGAAAGCCATATAAATCCATATGCCAAGACGAATAAATAATGTGATAAAGGCCAAAGACGGTCATGAAAATATTAATACTATTCTAATTCAATCATAAATTATGGTGTTTTATTTACTAAATAAATGTTAGAAAAATTCTATACATCAGTTTAAAAAGTTTAAAGTATAACAATTAAAGAATTATTTTTATTAACTTTTTAATCTCAAATAGAAAAACCGTCATAACTTTTTTTTTAAATGTCAAAATTTAAGTTCCATTGATGTAAAGTATAAATAAAGTTTATAAAGCATAAAATTGGAAAATGTGTTAGAATGAATGTATAAAATAAATAAATGTTTTCGTCTTTAAAAAGTTCAATTTTTTACGGGTTTTATTTATGTTGCAAATATTTTTCCTTTAGAAGTGAAATAGCGTGAAAACTTAAAAATTAGTAATATTAAAATAAGATTATACTTTTATATTGTTATTATGAAGTTGTATTTCTTTATTTATATGCTGATATAATTTTTAGAGTAGTAGTCTTAAGGTTGCGAGCATTCGTATAGTCAGTACAGCGTTCCGAGTGCTCCATCCATAGTAGGACGTTACAACGAAATGGCTCCGGTCAGTCCCCATCATTAGGATTTTATATTTTGTAATTACTAATAAATGACATTGATTATTTTCAGCCTTAAAATTAGGAGGAAAGGAAGCTTTAAAAATAACTTTGAATTTAAAAAGCCTACAAGAAAAGATATTTCACAAATACAACAGTCATTTGCGAAATACAAATGACTTACTCTCCAATTTATTGGCTACTGAAGGTAATTTATTTGTAAAATACTTACGTGCAGCCCGACTGGCAAAAATTCCATATGGTGTAGTTTATTTTGTATTCTTATATCTTAAAGCAAAACTAAAGCATGCAAACGCCGCCTCCTTGTGCTCATCTAGTATTTAAAGCGAGGGTTTGTGTTTTAAATTCGTCTTGGCTTTTGGATAAAACCATCCTAATGAAATGAATACGTGTTAAAGGACGCTACGGGGAGAGTGCAGAGGTCATCAGGGCCGGGCTGGGAGCTGTGAAGTTCCAGTTTGGAGAGGACAGCGTGGAAGTAGCGCACGAGCTGGATAAGCTCTCTGATATTGTACTACTGCAGCTCAAAGCAGAGCCACCCTCCCCTCACCTGAGGTAATCCAACTCTCGCTATTCTTTTACCACATCCGACCAGCTCTACAAATGACTGTAGCATTCTATCTCTACTGTCATCATTCTTACTGAATGATCTAATGCGAAAGTACTTTATTAACAAATTATATCAAGTAGTGATGTCCATATCATAAAACTAAAAATAGGAACAGAATAAGATTACCACAAAGGAAAAAAATATTCGCAAAATTGTTTGTAAAGGGTAAAGGGTAAAAAATGTATGATAAAATCCAGAAAGTATGAAGAATGACCTATCTAAGTTGAATGAATTTTAAAATAAACGGTTTGATTATTCTAATAGTATTGGATTAAGGGGATATTTGTTAACACGGAATTTATTCCACCGGAGACTACTGGAGAGGTTTGACCACAGGACACAAGACCACATGTCTGGTCACACCTGATTTTTTAAAGAATGTGTATTGGATATTTTTTTGTTTTTTTAGAATATACAGTCGAACTCCGTTATTACGAGCACGGATATAGCGAGATCTCGGATATAACGAGGAAACATTTGTTGACATTTTCGTTTATGATTTTCTCTATGCTATTTTTCTTCATACGATTTTTCACTGTTATAACGAGCAACTTCTCGGCTATAGCGAGCAAAAAGAGACTGTCTTTTTTTTTAAATGTTGTAAATATTTTTTTGTTTTAAGACATTTCGGACCTTAGCAATAAAATCCAACCAGGCAATTAGACCGATGCCGCGGGGATCGGATTACGTTTATGACACTAACACTAAGTACTAAATTAGTGTTGTCACCGACAATTTAAAAAAAGACTTCACGCACATGGGTTTAAATAGCATGTTGCAAATTACAAGCTTTGTCATGTCTGAAGGGTCCTACTTTATTACAATAAACAACTTTTTTTTAGTTTATGAATGTCATGCTTGTTTCGGGGATTTTTATGATAGTTTCCACATTTTGTATGTTCTATACGAGTTCATACATACTCTGGGCAATGCATAATAAACATTATGGGATGGGGAATGTCAGATCAATTCTCTTGTGCAGATCAGTTAAAAACATACCCTCGAATTATAAACATGTCTTAGTATCAAGTGAGTATCCGTTGTATATGGTTGAAATTGCATGTAAAACATACAAGCTTTGTTAAGTCAGTAGGTACCTACCAGCGCCGGCGGCTCAGTACTTCATTACAATAAACACCTTATTTTTTAGTTTATGAACATCATGTTTGTTTCGGGGATTTCTACGATAGTTTCCATATTTTGTATGTTCTATGCTTACTATGGACATTGCATAATAAACATTACGAGGTGGGGAATGTCAGATCAATTGTAGAGTAGGTTCAGTTAAAATCAAACCCCCGAATTATCAACAAATCTACTTATAATACAAAGTGTCTCAATTCATGAAAAGGCGGAAATTATTAGTGCAATAGAACATGCCGCGAAAAATGTTGAAGTGACCATTCCAGATAACACACTTCAATGTAATAGGTATGTTTTTTTAAAAAAAAACCTTTTCTCGGATATAAAGAGCAAATTCAGTCAGTCCCTTCATCCTCGCTATATCCGAGTTCGACTGTATATAGAATTTTTTATTTTTTTAAAACTTGTTACCTTTCAATAACTCTTGTTGTATATATGCATGTATATTTGTGACCCTTTTTCATATCATTGTGTACCTATATTAATTTTACTTGTAAAATATGTTTGTCCGCCTCCGTAGTGTAATGGTCAGCACGCTCGGCTACCGTTCTGGAGGTCCCGGGTTCGATTCCCAAGGGGGGTAAAATAAATATAAGTGATTTTTTCACTGTAATATTTATTCAATATTATTACCCTTGACTTGTACCTGAAGCGGAGGGCTGATCACCTTTCCTTCATGTGTAAACGATCAAGATAACACTGCGTTTATATGACGCAGTGCCCTATGCACCATTGGGGTGCGGATAAGGGTATTGTTATGTAAAATATGTTATTGCCTTCTTATTTATTTTTTATTTTTCCAGAACTCTATGTGCAGCGATGAAGGAAGTTATTTTGAATGCTCTACAAATATTTCAAGTAATTTATGATCGCAACATGCCGCCCATTAAAGATTCTATGGATAAACTAGCATTCCTAGAAGATTGGACTTTGAAATAATCTGCCTAATGTTGTTATATATTCTGCAATTCATTAAAAGACTGAAAACTATTGTAAAATAGTTGTTACATTTTGTATTTTTACTTATTTGTATTTACTTACTTTATCCAATGTTTATATTAATACCCAATGTATTGACATTATTAAAATTATCTTAATATGCATTTTCAAAAAAATTGGACATTTTTATTTAGGACTTTATAACTAGTCAAGAAACAAATTTTTATAAATTTTTATACAAGTTGCCATCCTTCTATTGCTTTGTGCCACACAATATTTCAATAAGTTAACATGTAGAGAGAGACTTTCTAATAAGGTGTAATTTTTTTAGCATGTATATCATATTAAGTTGGGAAAAAGTAATTTTGTATCTCGCGCCCTTTTTTTCTCATCTAAGTATATCTCGTTCATTATTGGTCACATCGGATCATACGATACGGCGTTGTAAAGGAGTGATTGTAAAATAAAAATATTGAGATTAACCATGATAGCAGTAGTAGCATCACCCAGGAGCTGAATATCGATCATAAAACCGTTTTGAAGCATTTTCAGAAGGTTGTATTTTAAAAAAAGCTTGTTTTTTGGGTGCCACACAAGCTGACGCAAAAAAAAATCTCATAAACCGAATTTCCATCTTCGAATCGCAACAAAATCGACCTATTTCTGAAGCGTATGGCGACTGGTATGAGAAGTAGGTCGCTTACGACAATATCAAGCAATGGAGATTGTGGTCGAAAGCCAACAGAGCGGCTCAGACCGGGGCCAAGCCAGGACTGACGGCCAGCAAAGTGTTTCTGTGTGTTCGGTGGGATTGGCAGGGAATACTCTTCTATGAGCTGCACCCCTATGGCCAAATGCTCAATGCCCTCTACTGTGAACAACTCGACTGTCTGAAGCTGACAATCGAACAGAAGCGGCCAGCATTGGTGAATAGAAGAGAAATCGTGTTTCATCAAGACAACGCCAGGCCGCCTTAAATTTCCTTAACATTATAATGTTATAATGTATAACATTTAAAGATATTTTGAGCATTCTTATATAGAACTACATTTCAAATGCTTCTATTCTTTGTATTCAATATCCTTGGCTATTCAACATCCATAGTTGCAGTATTGCAACTCTATATTCTATATAGAAGCTCTGAAAAAATGTAGCATCATACAAGTCTCATTCACAGATTGAGGTTGAATCTGTATTACCATTACTAAGGAGGTCACGCATTTTGAAAAGCAGTTTCTCGCCTTTTCTATCCTTTGATCTCTTGAGAGTGGTCCCATAGGTCATAAAGACGGCGTTATGTTGGATGTTAGATGTAATGTGGCGGGTCTCTATAACTTGTTTGTATGGGATTTACGGCTATAAGTTGGGCATGAAGTTCACTAACAGAATACTATAGACTTTGTTTTACCTAAAGTGGGCAAAAATTACTATTGATATTTTCAAATTATGATCTAAAATTTCAGACGTGTCAAATTATTACCATTTTCAATGAGTAGTAAAAGTAAATTCTAGAAGTAAACAATTTTATGGAATTTCTAGGTCGCTGGTCTAAATCATAATTTAAAAAAAATCTGTTGTACTTACTGAACATCGTACTTGATAATAATACAATCACACTGATTGACACACAAAGGTTCGTCCTTACATTATTGAAGTTACACATATCCTTCCTGGCTGACTTGCATTATGTGACAAACAAAAAATTGTACCAAAAACAAGAATTCCTTGCCTTGAAATTGCTTCATGAGGTAAAATAACTTGACTTAAGCCTGCGGAGACAAAAAATAATTTTGTAGCTGATAAAGGATTATTTACAAGAATATTATTTGTTATGTATGTACAGTCAAACTCGGTTATAACGAGGATGACGGTACCGACTCAATTTGTCTGTTATAACCGTTCATTATAGAATAGTTTTTTTTTATCAACATACCTATCTCATGAAGACATAGAGTATCTGGAATGGTTGTATAACAGAATAAGTCCCAATTCAAATAAAAATACACAATTCACCTGTTACACACAAGTCGTATTTTTCTGTCAATCAACTTCATATAAAAATTTGGAAAATCCTGCGCTTCTTTGGATACAAAACCAATATACCAAAATTTCATCAACATCCGTACAATCACAATTCCTATTTTTTTCGGGTCCGGTTTGTTTTCAAATGCAGATTTTATCTGCATTTGAAATGCAGATAAAATTTTATCTGCATATTTTATAATACAATGTTTTTAATACAATGTTGACACTGTGGATGATGAAAACTTTTTACACACTTCAACATTTTTTGCGCCACGTTCTATTTCACGAGTAAATCCGCCTTTTCAGGTATTGAGAGACACTTTTTCTTATTAGTAGACATGTTTGTAATTTGACGGGTTGTTTTTGACTGCTCTAGAATTGATCTGACATTCTCCACATTATAATTTTTATTGTGAATGCATGCACAGTAAGCATAAAACATACAAAATATGGAAACTATTGTATAAATTCCCGAAACAAGCATTACATTCATAAACAAACAAAATAAGTTATTTATTGTAATGAAGTGCTGAGCTACCGGCGATGGTACCTAGTGACTTCCCAAACCTTGGATGTTTTCTATGCAATTTTAACCATATACTCTGATACTTTTCAATGTTGTCGGCAAAAACACCAATTAGGTTCATAGTATCTTAACTATTGTCGTAAACCTAATCCGATCCCGGCGCCATCGGTATAGTTAACTGCCCGGTCGGATTTTATTGCTTATGGTCGAAAACTGTGCATTTAAAAAATCGACGCATTAACAGGTTTAATCTTTTGATGATATTTCTGCTCGTTATAACCGTGAATAAATGTTTGGAGAAAATCACAAACCAAAATGTCAACGAATGTTTCCTCGTTATATCCCAGATCTCGCTATATCCGTGCTCGTAATAACCGAGTTCGACTGTATATAAAGCTGGGTACCTTTTTGATAGTGAAACGATGTTTCTTGACAAGTCTGCAGTTTTCCTTCTTTTTGAAAAGGTGTCAAGAGATTAAAACGTCTTCCTTGATTTTAAATGCACAATGCCATCGAATATCTAAGCTCATTGCAACCAATAACGGAACAATCGTATATCCCTATCGCGCGTCAAAAGAAACGAAAAGCCAAAGACTAACTAATTTGACCGATAAGTAAAGCGATCCCGAGCAATACAAGTTTTGTTAAAAGGACAGCAAATTTTGCATGTCATAAAATGAATGCGGAATTAATTTATCTTACTATGGGCGATTGTCCACTACCCGGAATTCGACGGTCCGGCAGTCCGGTTAGCGTGATAAAACGGATGATTGGCTTGGATTGCTTGCGCTTTCAGCCGTCTTTCTTCGGATCGGTGTGCTTGATCGGTGCATGATCACGGTGCGCGTAAATTCGATCACGCCAAACTGTCGTAGTCGCTTTTATTAGAAAAAAAACCGGACTGCCGGACGGTAAAATTCCTTGTAGTTCACAAACGCTCTATGTGATTCATATACTACTTTGACCCTTTTGCACGTTCGTCCAGAAGACGCATAAGCATAATAATAACGAATTAAACATTTGTTTATTTCGTATTAAAATTCAATAGATGTTGGAATAACTTGCGTATGAGAGTAATATTTAATTATATTGTACTATTCATTTATATACCTTTTTTTTAACAGTGTGGTTTTAAGCTCGTCAATGTATTTTTTCATCATCATACGTTTTCACAATTCTTTCGGTGTTGCTGTAGTATAAATTAATAAACCAATAGGGTTTGGTTGTGGTCCCGTAGTTAGTATTGCGGACTCTGGAGTCAGAGTTTTTCTCGGTTCGAACCCACCCTACCACAATTTGATACCTTCTTTAATAACGAGCCGCTTAGGCTCACAGAAATAGTAAGATTTCAGATAACTATATTATTTGTGTAATTCGTTTTTTTTACAAAGCAATTTTCTTCATCATCATCATCATAAGAATGCTTCATTATCAGGTCATTTTACATATAAAGGGCGGCCTCTGCATGAACTGATAAAATGACAATAACAAATCTTAAAAAAAATACAAATCAATTCGCAATAATAAATTTTATTTAACTAGTCGATTAGAGTAAATTACTAATGACAAATTTCAATTTATTCAATTGTGTATATGTTTTATTATTTACAACAAATAAAATTTCCCGCCAAAGTGTGCGGTCGATGATACCCTATATCATCCTCCTTTACCATCATCTTACATATATCGGTTTACGTACGGTTTCTACCAACCAATTAAATAACAATAACAATAATAAAGCAACAACGAATCCAGTTTTCTCGTTTTCTTTGTTTTTTTTTAAAGAAGAACAAAAATTGCTTATTGTATTTATTATTCAGTTTACTTTTTATTGTAAAGTGACAGTTTGCAACAACTGATTTTTATTTTATTTTATTATTATTCGTTAGCACAGAATAAATCGGTCCGTCTCAGCGTTACTCAATCCTCAATCCTCAATCTTTAAATCTCATTTGGTCAAATTCCTCACTAGTTAAGCTTATCAGCCATTTAGTAACGAAATGGTTTATTTTTTCATAATTCACATTAATTTTTCATTTAAAAACACATTAAAAAATCTAACATATCGTAATTCATTAATTTTTTAGACACCTATTACTCAACACTTAAAACATTCTAGGACAGGGACGGCGAACCTTTTTGAGCCTGAGTACCAAAATGTTTTTTTTTTCAATAAAATAATGTCTCGTGCCACATACCATGGAAATAAAAATGCATCAAATGTTTGTGTAACTTCAGATTTTTAACCCTTCCCTTACGGTGCTAAAAGAATCCGCGTGCACTGGTGATATGTATTTTGTACGCCATATGAAAACATGATTTAAAAACGGAAAAAAATGTAAATATTCCTTAATGTTGACCATAGTTGAAGTTGAAATATATCAATTTTGTTATGTTAGCTCTGGAAAATTCCTAAAAAAGAGAAAAAAAAACATCGCAAGTGCCACCGTAACTAGCGTAGCGACTCAGCACGACGACTTATGCGCAATCAAAATGAGATCGTCGGAAACAGTATGAAGCCGAGTATGTATGCGATACACTGAGAAACGTTTGTGTATTGGTGATTCTATCCCCGATTTATTTTACAATTTATTTATTTCCCTCGCTGCAAATGAATAACTTTATGTTATAATACTATTATGTAACACATAAAATGTAGTAATACGGAGGAATACAAAAATTGTGAGCCTGTATCTATTATATTTTATATTGATATTCTCAATTTTAAAGTCAAGTTGTAGTAAATACATATCACCGGGAAGGGAAGGTTAATATAAACAAAGCATTAAAACATCGAAAAAATAATTAAGTACTTATTAATGGCAAGATAAATTAAATAAATTAAAAATAGACTCAATCAAAGAATTGTGGAACTCTTAGAACTTCATTTTTAGTGAGATTTTTGTTGTTGGATGCTAAATACCATTTTTTATATGGTGTATGGACAGCTATGAAGCTGGTAGTTTTTAATATAGTACAAGTAGCAGTATTTACGTCTGTAAGTCTACTTCTTATGTCTGATTTAATAAAATTTAGATTTTTTTGTATATTCACTTTATTTTTTTCTCAATTCACTTGGCATGCAAAATCGTCTCGCGTGCCACCTATGGAACGTGTGCCATAGGTTCGCCATTTCTGTTCTAGGACATGTTTCTCCAAAATATTATAAAGCACCAACACACTCAAAACAACCATATTGAACAAGTTTGATTGCGCGACAATGGCGTAATGGGTAATGTCGTAATGTGTAATGGGGTACAACGGGTGATGTGAAAAATAAGCATTACACATTCATCAACTGGCTACCGAAAACTGGGTGATTTTGAGTAAGAATAGTTATTTAATTTTATATTAACGTTCATTAATCACCGTTTACTCATTCTCGGTTTATTTCACAGGAAAAAAATGTTCTTATGAAAGTGAAAGTATTTTTTTTAATTAGCGGGCAAATATAATTACAAAAATACATTTCAAACGAGCTATATACCAATAGGCTATAAAAATTAAAAAAAAATCGTTCTCTGGACATGGCTGGATATATATTTTGTGGGCTCATCTGTGAAGTGATCTTGTTTTCAGTAAAGGTGCTGACTTTTTAGTTGTAACAACTAGTTTGCCTAATTTATTCATTCATTGCTTGTGTTGTTTTCAGAAATCACTAACCAGGGTTACAAAAAAATTCTCTACATTTTTAAAACGTGGTGCACATGGAAGCGAAAATTACGCAATGGTTACTATTGTATACAACTTTGTCATCGATCTTCGGTGTTTGAACGTACGTGCATAATGTTTTTAAAGACATATATCGCTCACTCCTTTCAACAACGTCAAATATCAAAAAACTTGATTTTTTAGGAGATCGTTTTTAAAGTTTTAGAATATAATGTTATGTAATAAAAATAAATTGTAAGGCACTTTTGAACCTTTACTGTGCAACACACTTTTTAGGTAAAACCTAAAGGTTTTTTCTCCATTTAAAAATTATTAAGTATTTAAAAAAAAATAAACAATACCTTTTCATCAAAATGATAAATCAACACTTTCTGTCCTGTAGCGGGTAAATATTAAGTTTAAAATATGCCGCTTTTGCTGGGATATAGTACATTTTCTGGGCATTCCGAAAACATGCACAACTGAAAATTGACTATATATGACGTTGTTGAAAGGAGTGAGCGATATGTATATATTATGTATTCTGTCAAAATTATATGTATTAAGTTTTTATTACTCATATAATTATTGTTAAATCAATAATATTCCCGACCATATAAAAACAATACGTGTGTAGATATACAGTTTCCCCCATATGCCGAAACTTGATTCAATTTTTAATAACGTATTGCTTATTTTTAATAACCATCCATATTTTCTCGTGGTTTTAGGTAAAGTAAATAGCAAATTCTTCTTAAATAATGACATTTTATTAGTCATATAATTATTGTCAAATCAATAATATTCCCGACCATATAAAAACAATACGTGTGTAGATATACAGTTTCCCCCATATGCCGAAACTTGATTCAATTTTTAATAACGTATTGCTTATTTTTAATAACCATCCATATTTTCTCGTGGTTTTAGGTAAAGTAAATAGCAAATTCTTCTTAAATAATGACATTTTATTAGTCATATAATTATTGTTAAATCAATAATATTCCCGACCATATAAAAACAATACGTGTGTAGATATACAGTTTCCCCCATATGCCGAAACTTGATTCAATTTTTAATAACGTATTGCTTATTTTTAATAACCATCCATATTTTCTCGTGGTTTTAGGTAAAGTAAATAGCAAATTCTTCTTAAATAATGACATTTTTACTTTTCTACTACACAACGTAAAAAATGCTGTCGAGATAATATCTCGATTATAGTTAATGTATGTTGAGTGTTTCCATACTAAATCTAAGAATCTATATTATATGCATTATGAAAATATTTACGTAGTAAAAGTATGTGTACGTAAATACATTTCGGATGTCGTATTTGTATTTAAAATATTTTCGGATTTAATAATCAATTCGTTTAATGTCACACAAATAATATTTTTCTTACATAATTACACAACCCGTATAAATATTCAATACATACATACTGAGAAAAGATTATCCATCTACTAAAGCTAAGCAAGTCCCGTCAGTGCAGTAATAGTAATACAGTGTGTATGTCCCATATCGCTCACTCCTTTCAAGAACGTCATAAATAAAAAATCGTCAATTTTCAGTTGTGCATGTTTTTGGAATGCCCAGAAAATGTACTATATCCCAGCAAAAGTGGCATATTTTTAAGTTAATATTTACCCGCTACAGGGCAGAAAGTGTTGTTTTTGCATTTTGAAGAAAAGGTATAGTTTAATTATTTTTTTCAACATACTAAATATTTTTCAAATGGAGAAAAAACCTTCAGGTTTTACCTAAAAAGATGTGTTACACAGTAAAAAGTTCAATTAGTGGCTTGATATTTATTTTTAATACATAGAATTATATTTTTAAACTTTAAAAACGCTCTCCTGAAAAATCAAGTTTTGTTATTTATGACGTTCTTGAAAGAAGTGAGCGATATGTGATAATTCAATTCAATTCAATTTCAATTCAATTTATTCAATAATTAATATATACATTACAAACAAACATTTAAGGCGTATATATTAAAAAAACAAATTAAAAATTACACAAGAAGACTCTTGTTAAATGTGTAGAAGAATCTCGCTTCGGAAAACTCCTTCGGACACATGGAACAGATCAATATCCAATGTGATATTGTTCAACATAGCGGTAGCTCTTCCTACAGGCATAAATAAATTATGATCGAATTACGCAACAAGAACAGCGCCCATTTCATTCCTATTGTCAAAATACAAGTGCAAACAACGAATTTTTTGCGACAGATTTGCTTATAAACAGCAAAATTCAAGACCTATTTTTAGATGATTTATTATTACACTACATGCTAATACTACTTCCCTTATCTGCAAGCAAAACGTCCATACAGCATACTTTTCGAAAATAATTTATTTCGAAATATATATAAATGTATATATATATATATATATATATATATATATATATATATATATATATATATATATATATATATATATATATATATATATATATGTGTGTGTGTGTTTGTGTGTGTGTGTGTGTGTGTGTATATATATATATATATATATTTGAAGACAGTTAAATATTTGTATATTTTAAAGAAATATTTGTAGCAAACGATCTTTCCTCGGATGTTTTGAGGTTTATATAATCTTAAATGTCTTTGTAAATAATGGCAATTAATATCGAGACACAATCGGGTTTACCTATTCTTGAAAATGTCAATTTAAACAATTTAGAAGTTACGAAGCTTAAGCCCATACGAAAAAAAATAACACGTCAGAAGAAACCAAGAAACTGTCAATGATACATAACAAACGGAAATAAAGGCACTTTGCAAATCGATCCGGGTAATAAAAGGTTTGTTATGAAAGTATAGTCAATTTTGTATGCCTTATCATAAAATGAGAGCGAGTGTACTTGCTAAGTGAAATAACTGATTCATACATTGCTTTGACCCTTTTGCACGTTCGTCGTGTGTATTTATTAAAACATGTTCTGAAATCATTTCGAATGCGATAAGCGTTCGTACTACGAATAAAAAATAAAAAATAAATTTACTGCACAATTTGTCCAAAATGCTGCAGGCGCTGGATGTATTTTTTCATTACCATATATCGCTCACTCCTTTCATCAACGTCATATATCAAAAACCGCCAATTTTCAGCTGTGCATGTTTTCGGAATGCCCAGAAAATGTACTAAATCCCAGCAAAAACGGCATATTTTTAACTTAATATTTACCCGCTACATGGCAGCAAGTGTTGTTTTTGCATTTTGAAGAAAAGGTATTGTTTAATTATTTTTTTAAATATGCTTAATATTTTTCAAACGGAGAAAAAACATTCAGGTTTTACATTAAAAGATGTTGCACAGTAAAAAGTTCAATAAGTGGCTTGATATTTATTTTTAAAACATTTTGTTATATTCTTAAAGTTTGAAGATGATATCGTGAAAAATCAAGTTTTTTTTTATATATGACGTTGATGAAAGGAGTGAGCGATATGTATTCATACGTCCAATCTCATCTCTCGCGGTAATGTAAATCCGTGTATGTAAATTCGAACATAATATCATAATTTATTTAATTTTCAGTCACCTATCACTCGACAAATTAATAAGCTTAAACATTCTTGGATTCTATTGTAGAACATTGTAAAGCACCGACACACCCGAGGCAAGCACAGTGAACAAGTTTGATTGCGCGACACGCCACTGCACTGGCGTAACGGGGTACAGCGGGTGATGTCAAAAATAAGCATTAGGTACATATTTTTTATAAATTGGCTACCGAAAACTGAGTGATTTTAGGTAAGAACAGTTAATTAATTTTGTATTTTTGTTAATAAATACACATACAAGTTATACATGTACAACCATTTGCTCATTCTCGGATTATTTCAAATAATTTAAAATAAAATTAAAATAAATATTTTAACACTAGTAAAATAATTCCGTTCTCGCGATCAGACATTTGTTGTTAGGGATAAGGAATGGAAACATTGGAATTTTTTCACAGGAAAAAATGTTCTAATGAATTCGAGTGAAAGTTTTTTTTTATTAACAAAATAATTACAAAAATGCATTTCAAACGAGCTATATACCGATAGGCTATGAAAATATAACATTTCGTTCTCTGCACATGGCTGGATATATATATTGTGACCTATATCTGTGACGTGATCTTTTTTCAGTAAGCTTTTTTAACAAGGAATTATGTTTGCTTTTTGTCCATTTTACGCTCACCACTTTTTAATTCCCTTTCAAAAAAATGTTTGTTTTTTTAGTTGTAACTATTTTTTCTAATTTATTCATTCATTGCTTGTGTTGTTTTCAGAAATCACTAACCAGATGTTACAAAAAAAATCTCTACATTTTTACGACGTGGTGCGCATGGAAGTGAACAATTTTCCAGTGGTTACTTTACACAGATCTTCGGTGCTTGAACGTACGTACATAATGTTTTTAAATAAATATTATTGCATACATATATGTATTTTATTTTTATAAATCAAATAATTATTGTTAAATCAATAATATTCTCGACCTTATACAAACAATACGTGTGTATGTATACAGTTTCCCCCCTCTACCACAACTTGATTCAATTTTTAATAACGGACTGCTATGGGCCTCACCATTTTCTCGTGGTTTTAGGTAAAGTAAATAGCAATTTCCTGAAATAATATCTGTATATGATATTTATACTTTTATACTACAACAACGTAATAAATGCTGTCGAGATATAATGTCTATTGAGTATTTCCATACTAAATCTAAGAATATGCATTATGAAAATATTTAGTATTAGGTACATTTCATTATCGCATTTGTATTTCTAATATTTTTAGATAAAAAAAATATTCAATCAATGCCACTCAAATAATCAGTTATTTTCTAACATAATACACAACGCCTGTAAATATTCAATACATACATACAGATAAAAGATTGATCACCTACATACTACAGGTAGATAAGTTCCGTCAGTGCAGTAATGATATTGATACATATATAATTTCGCAAAAAAAAACGGCGGCCATTTCATTCCTGTCGTCAAATTATAAGTGCAGAACAATTCTGAATTCTTTTCGACAGATTTGATTTTAAAAGATTAATAGTAAAATTCTAAATTAAAATAATATGACAACCTATTTATACATGATTAATTATTACACTACATACATATGTACCAATACCCGTTCTCTTACTTCAAGCAAAACGTCCATATGGCATACTTACATCAAAATTATATACTACATATAAACATTAAATACAAATAACCCATAATAAAACCGGATGGTAAAATATGTCAATAGATATAAAAGATCAATGCCGTGAATTGGTGTTTTCGATTTTGATCGAGGCAATGTTTTATCTTTTTTCTGTGGTCTCCCCTAGCTTAATTTATTTTTCTTCCCAGATGCTGGAGATGTTATTTACTGTTTTTGCAAATTCATAAAGTCATACAAAATTCAACCTAATAACTTCAAAAATGTCATTTTTAATTCGCACTGAAGTGTTTTTCTGCAATTAGGTCATTCTTACCCTTCAGAAGTGCACGCGGTCATGCACGGTTGTCGTGTTTTGTAAATAATATGTATTTATTTTGACAAATTTACTTTTCACCATCATCATCTTCCTTTCACGTGATTTTTCATCTGATATATTATGTTCATAATACTTGTGTTTAAATCATTTGTGGACTGTATTTTCATAATACATAGTAATATTATTTGCTTTTTTAATGTTTAATGTGAATATAAAAATTAATAATTACTTTTTTTTTATTTGTCTTCTATTATATTCAAATTGGACTTTAATATAGACATTTTAAAGAATTGATTAAAAATAATTATTCTTGAGATACCCGTGTGTGTCTATTATTGTGTGATTAAAATAATTTCATTTATAAAAAAATGTACATCGTATGTTCCTATATTATAATTACTGTGTTTGGTGTTGATCTAAACATTTATTTAAACGATGTTCCATGTGGACACTAGCAATTAGCAACTAGCACAGACTTCATTACGAATAACGCCGGAGCGTTATGTTTGATCCAATCTGTATGTGGTATTGACTCGTTCATCTAAAACTAAATAAAATGGTGCTTCCCATAAAACTTTACATTAAGCGTTAATCTTACATTTATCCGCAGATTTTAAATTTGTTACGAGACATACTTCAAGGGTGATATGACATGACATTCATTCTTGTAGTTACTTGTAACTCCAGCACTCTCGAGAAAAGAATCCTCATTACTCCTACATGAGACCGTTGTCTGCTCGTGATAATTTAAATCATCCATGTTCGATGATTAAATATTATGTAGGAGTTAATTCACAAGTACAACAAAATCAGTCATATTGAATTTTATTTTCTCACAGTTCAAATCATATTGACGTTAACACGTTTTAATAATAATTATTGTAATCAATTGATTTTGACAGTTTCTCGTATGTCCCACTTTTTTAAAAATTTTCGTGATCACCGGCTAAATTTAGTAAAAACGATTTCATTTCGCTAGTAGTAAATTATGCGGCAAATCGAACTAGGTATCTAGAAGAAGAAGAATAAGATGGTGATTACACCATGTGTAAATGACTAAACTAACAAAAAAGTGAAGTAAAAAATCTATAAACAAATAAATATCTTCGTTGCAATCCAAAAAAAAAACTCTGGATGCGATGCTTGTCTGTGCTTGTTATTGTTGTTGTCCAAGTGACTCTGAAATCTAGCTACGGCTTATGCAACACCGTTTATCATGTCCCTACTCAGGCTTCAACTTTATAAGTTTCATAGCCTATGCCTACTTGTGAGTGGATTTACTCTTTATGTTTAAAGTTACTATAATTTCATGTAATTCATGAGTGAAAATTCTAGGCAAAAACACTCGCTACTCGGAACAAGAACAGGCATGCATCGCGTCACCGCGCGCAGCATTGGCCGTCCGACGCCGACGTCCTCCCGCCAACCGACGAGTCTCCGATCGCGGTTGGATGTTTGCGTTCGTATTTTGTTTATCCGAGTTTAGCCGAGCCGTAGCCGAGGCGAAATCATTCAAATGTCAACATTACGTCGGACTCGAAGATGTTAAGACGACTTTTGAAGCAGCGAACTAAACCGTATAGATAAGCTCAACAGCGACTTACCGTCGACGGTGACTTGTGAGTCACCGCTTTGTTTAACAGCGACTTGGGTCGCTGCTTCACTTCGTCCATCTCCGCGTCTGTTTTTGGTAGGAATCACATTCTTTATAGATTTCTTTTTCTCTCTCTATATCAAAAATATTTTATGAAAAAAACATATTTCACAATAGTACTTATAATGTCGAAACACGTGTTGAGGGCCGAGCTCATTTGTTGTCCGCAGTGATATAACAGTATCTCACTTGTATGTGATGTTTATGGCGTAAAATATTTTTGAATTACTTTGATAACCTATTTTTTAAAATAATTTTTTAGTCATTATATTTGTGATAAAAAATCTTTAGCCTTCTCGGTGCTATTTATTCTGAGAAGGATTTATTGTTTCGGTATTAGAGTACGGATTTACTGATGCGAATCATCTAAATGATCGGATCTTACCCAATATAATCCATACGATACCATTGTGGTATCAACCTCAAAAAAATATTTTTTCAAGTGCAAAAGTTTTATAAGGTTAGTCGTCTCTAGTCGAGTCACGCTGCCAACACGTGCGCCTTACTAAGCAAGTAGGTATACACAAGCGCAGTTTTAAAATTATATTTGTCTACATTTTCTTCATGTTTTTTAATTAACGGGGAAATCAATTATCCGGGATTTTTTACAACATACATCCCGGAAAATCTTTATGGCTTAGAATATTTGTGAATTACTTTGATAACCTGTTTTTTTGTAAATAGTTTTTTAGTCATAATATTTGCGATGAAAATTCTCCAGCCTTATCGGTGCTATTTATTCGACGAAAGATTTATTATTTCGGTATTTGAGTACGGATTTCCTAATGCGGATCATCTAAATGATCGGATCTTACCCAATTACGATACTTTGTGGTATCAACCTCAAAAGAATATTTTTTCAAGTGCAAAAGTTTTATAATGTTAGTCGTCTCCAGTCGAGTCACGCTGCCAACACGTGCGCCTTACTAAGCAAGTAGGTATACATAAACTAAACATTTATTTTTGTCCTCAAAACGGGACATCTACCAGTTTTTACGTAATAGTTCATAAGTTATGTATTGAAGAAAACACATATTTTTTCATAGTTTTTGCATTAACAAAAAGAAAACGAATGTTGATAAAGAAAATAAGAGAAAGAAATAGTAGGAAAATTAAAAAATTATGTTGTTTTATATTTTTGTGATGAACAAATTTTCTTAAGTATTTTATAAATTTTATTAAGTGGGTTTGCTTTTACAAATTAGTTAGTCTTTGCACATGACTCACCAGCCACCTGCTGTAGCCATATGCACCGAAATCAAGCTAGGATTTGTTCAGCAAAGTTATATGAAACGGCCATATGTACTACCAACTATCGTCGATTTTTTGCACTTTTTTAAAATTGTTACCGTGTGTTGCTCTTTTTTGAAAACGGGACATTTCGACGTCCCGAAACTTTAAAACGGGACGTATGGTCACTTTATGCAACTCCTATCTAAAAAAAAAGATTTTCCGGGATGTATGTTGTAAAAAATCCCGGATAATTGATTTCCCCGTTAATTAAAAAACATGAAGAAAATGTAGACAAATATAATTTTAAAACTGCGCTTGTGTATACCTACTTGCTTAGTAAGGCGCACGTGTTGGCAGCGTGACTCGACTAGAGACGACTAACCTTATAAAACTTTTGCACTTGAAAAAATATTTTTTTGAGGTTGATACCACAATGGTATCGTATGGATTATATTGGGTAAGATCCGATCATTTAGATGATTCGCATCAGTAAATCCGTACTCTAATACCGAAACAATAAATCCTTCTCAGAATAAATAGCACCGAGAAGGCTAAAGATTTTTTATCACAAATATAATGACTAAAAAATTATTTTAAAAAATAGGTTATCAAAGTAATTCAAAAATATTTTACGCCATAAACATCACATACAAGTGAGATACTGTTATATCACTGCGGACAACAAATGAGCTCGGCCCTCAACACGTGTTTCGACATTATAAGTACTATTGTGAAATATGTTTTTTTCATAAAATATTTTTGATATAGAGAGAGAAAAAGAAATCTATAAAGAATGTGATTCCTACCAAAAACAGACGCGGAGATGGACGAAGTGAAGCAGCGACCCAAGTCGCTGTTAAACAAAGCGGTGACTCACAAGTCACCGTCGACGGTAAGTCGCTGTTGAGCTTATCTATACGGTTTAGTTCGCTGCTTCAAAAGTCGTCTTAACATCTTCGAGTCCGACGTAATGTTGACATTTGAATGATTTCGCCTCGGCTACGGCTCGGCTAAACTCGGATAAACAAAATACGAACGCAAACATCCAACCGCGATCGGAGACTCGTCGGTTGGCGGGAGGACGTCGGCGTCGGACGGCCAATGCTGCGCGCGGTGACGCGATGCATGCCTGTTCTTGTTCCGAGTAGCGAGTGTTTTTGCCTAGAATTTTCACTCATGAATTACATGAAATTATAGTAACTTTAAACATAAAGAGTAAATCCACTCACAAGTAGGCATAGGCTATGAAACTTATAAAGTTGAAGCCTGAGTAGGGACATGATAAACGGTGTTGCATAAGCCGTAGCTAGATTTCAGAGTCACTTGGACAACAACAATAACAAGCACAGACAAGCATCGCATCCAGAGTTTTTTTTTTGGATTGCAACGAAGATATTTATTTGTTTATAGATTTTTTACTTCACTTTTTTGTTAGTTTGGTCATTTACACATGGTGTAATCACCATCTTATTCTTCTTCTTCTAGATACCTAGTTCGATTTGCCGCATAATTTACTACTAGCGAAATGAAATCGTTTTTACTAAATTTAGCCGGTGATCACGAAAATTTTTAAAAAAGTGGGACATACGAGAAACTGTCAAAATCAATTGATTACAATAATTATTATTAAAACGTGTTAACGTCAATATGATTTGAACTGTGAGAAAATAAAATTCAATATGACTGATTTTGTTGTACTTGTGAATTAACTCCTACATAATATTTAATCATCGAACATGGATGATTTAAATTATCACGAGCAGACAACGGTCTCATGTAGGAGTAATGAGGATTCTTTTCTCGAGAGTGCTGGAGTTACAAGTAACTACAAGAATGAATGTCATGTCATATCACCCTTGAAGTATGTCTCGTAACAAATTTAAAATCTGCGGATAAATGTAAGATTAACGCTTAATGTAAAGTTTTATGGGAAGCACCATTTTATTTAGTTTTAGATGAACGAGTCAATACCGCATACAGATTGGATCAAACGCTTCGGCGTTATTCGTAACGAAGTCAGTGCTAGTTGCTAGTTGCTAGTGTCCGCATGGAACATCGTTTAAAGCAATGTTTAGATCAACACCAAACATAATTATTATAATTAGGAACATACGATGTACATTTGTTTATAAATTAAATTATTTTAATCACACAATAATAGACACACACGGGTATCTCAAGAATAATTATTTATAATCAATCACAAACGTTTTAAATACAAGTACAGTATTATGAACATAATATATCAGATGAAAACTTAATTGCACGTGAAAGGAAGATAATGATTGTGTAAAGTAAATTTGTCAAAATAAATACATATTACATACAAAACACGGCAACCGTGCATGACCGCGTACACTTCTGAAGGGTAAGAATGACCTAATTGCAGAAAAACACTTAAGCGCGAATAAAAAATGCGCGCGAATATAGATAACATATGCGAACATTTTTGAAGTTTTAAGGTTGAATTTCGTATGGCGCATTTAGAAATTTGCAAAAACAGTAAATAATATCTCCAAGATTTGGGAAGAAAAATAAATTAAGCTGGGAGAGACCACAGAAAAATGATAAAACATTGCCTGGATCGAAATTGAAAATACAAGGCACATATTTTACCATCCAGTTTTTTTTTTCGCAATCTTCTTTTTATTCAGAATTTTACTGTTAATCTTTTAAAAGCAAATCTGTCGAAAAGAATTCCGAGTTGTTATGCATTTATATTTTAACGACAGGAATAAAATGGTCGGCGTTTTTGTTGCGAAATTAGATCTTAATTATATATGAATATCATTCCTGCACTGACGGGACTTATCTACCTGTAGTAGATGATCAATCTTTTCTCAGTATGTATGTATTGAATATTTACATATAGGGTGTGTAAGACAATAACTGATTATTTGAGTGACTAATTGGTTACATTATTTCATCTAAAAATATTTGAATTACAAATGCGATATCTGAAATGTAATATTTAAATATTTTCATAACGCATTTTTATGCAGATTCTTAGATTTAGTACGGAAATACTCAATATACATATTATATCTCGATTTTTCGAAAGCATTTTTTACGTTGTATAGGGTATACTTAAAGTGACCATACGTCCCGTTTTGAACGGGACCGTCCCGTTTTTACATGGCCTGTCCCAATATAAAACAACTTTTTTTTTCATTTTTATAAAATTTATTCCTCTTATTTTCTTTATCAATTCCTTTCTTTTTAATAATACATAAAAACTATGAAAAAATACGTATTTTCTTGAATATCCATACTGTAAGGTTAAAATTGGTAAATGTCCCGTTTTGGGGACAAAAATAAATGGTCAGTTTAGGTATACTGCATATATATATATATATATATATATATATATATATATATATATATATATATATATATATATATATATATATATATATATATATATATATATATATATATATATATATACATATATATATACATATATATATACATATATATATATATATATATATATATATATATATATATATATATATATATATATATATATATATATATATATATATATATATATATATATATATATATATATATATATATATATATATATATATATATATATATATATATATATATATATATATATATATATATATATATATATATACATATACATCCTCGTGCGTTGAACAGCCCATGTCCTCGTGGCACGGTGATCATTGTAAGAACATCAACTGGAAACTAGAAAAAAATTCATGATCATGAAAAAAAATCAAAATGTACACAACTGACATAAAAACGCATTACGCTTTATATATGTAGTAGAAACAGTATTTATAAAAAATATATTTGCTGTTGCATAGATTTGGCAACGTTGTAAAGGGTAAAATCAATCTGTATCATCGAAGGCAGCGCGGTCTAATTTTGCGTATCTGTGTTTTAACACACTAAGGACAGGTGTTTTGTACGTCGTTTTTTTTAAATATTGATTTTACTTATTTTTTGTAATACAATATTTTGTTCAGTAAAAATACACTTTGCTCTTAATTATTTTATTCATCAATATTTATCTTTCATTAGGTGTATTTTGTAATACTTTGTCAACAAAAATACACTTTCCTCTTAATTTTCATAAATTTTCGTAAATCAAAAGTATGGATAAAAAATCACTACTGATATCAATATAACTACAACACGGGACCGATAGTCGCGAGTAGGTGCCTTCTTTCTTCGATTATTCGTAGTACTTACAATACCTCATGGTTCGAGATGTGGTCTCTCCAGGATATCCCAACCATTATTAGGTAGAATTGGTGAATGTTACACGAGTGTAAAGTGATCACTTAAACCAGCCAATGACGGTCGTCAGCCCCGTAAATGCCTAGACTTCCATATTCTTCTTCATCTTTGATGAGATGTGAAAAATGTAGTTTATTTACATTTACATTTTTTTTAACAGCTTCTTCTTCAACTTCGGATATATCTGCAGGCGCTGGATGTATTTCTTCATTATCACACATCAAATCACATCTCCCCAGGTAATGTAAATCTAGGTACGGTACACATAATTTATAACAACGCAAAGCCACCATAGCGAACAAGTTTGATAGCGCGACACTGGCATAATGGGTAAAGTGACCATACGTCCCGTTTTGAACGGCACCGTCCCGTTTTAGATAGCCTGTCCCGTTGTCCCATAGTAAAATTTTTTGGACGTCGAAATGTCCCGTTTTCGAAAAAAGGGCAACACACGGTTACAATTTTTAAAAAAAAGTGCAAAAAAATCGACGGTAGTTTGTAGTATAGCCGTTTCATTTTATGCTTGCCCGGAACAAATGCGCCCGTAGAAAGAGTCTCTTCACAGATGAATAAGTTGTGGACGACAGAAAAAACACAATTACATCGGAGTACTTAAAGCGATGTTGTTAGTAAAGATTTTTTTTAAATCCTGCCAATAATTCCATTCTTATTTAAAAGCAAACCCACTTATACTTAAGGAATTTGTTCATCAGAAAAATATAAAACATCAATTTTTTTAATATGATTTATTCCTCTTATTTACTTTTTCAACATATCTTTTCTTTTTATTAATACATAAAAACTATGAAAGAATACGCGTTTTCTTGAAAAAATACTATTACGTAAAAATTGGTAGATGTCCCGTTTTGAGGACATAAATAATTCCCTTTCAAAAAAGTGCTTGCTTTTTAGTTGTAACAAGTATTTTAGCTAATTAATTAATTCATTGCTTGTGTTGTTTTCAGCAATCACAAACTACATAGATGTTACAAAAACAAAAAAAAACATTATGTTTACATTTTTACAATGTGGTGCACATGGAAGTGAACAATTTCGCAGTGGTTACTATTTACATACATAGATCTTCGGTGTTTGAGCGTACGTACATAATGTTTTTAAATAAATATATTGATTCTCTTAATATTATGTGTTTTTTTTATTTTTATAAATCAAATAATTATTGTTAAATCAATAATATTTTCGACCATATACAAAAAATACATGTGTAGGTATGCAGTTTCCCCCATCTACCACAACTTGATTAAATTTTTAATTACGGACTGCTTACGCCTCACCATCCATAATTTTCTCGTGGTTTTAGGTAAAGTAAATAGCAAATTCTCCAAATAATATCTTTATGACCCTTATCCGCACCCAATGGTGCATAGGGCACTGCATCGAATTGACGCAGTGTTATCTTGATCATTACTTACATGAAGGCAAGGTGATCACTCTTGCGCTTCAGGAACCAGTCCAGGGAAATATTAAATAAATATTACAGTGCAAAATCACTAATATTTATTTTCACCCCCCTGGGAATCGAACCCGGGACCTCCAGCACGGTAGCTAAACACGCTGACCATTACACCACGGAGGCGGACAAATAATATCTGTGTATGATATTCCTACTTTTATACTACAACAACGTAATAAACGCCGTCGAGATATAATACCTATCGAGTATTTTCATACTAAATCTAAGAATATGCATTATGAAAATATTTAAGTATTACATTTCAGATATCGCATTTGAAGTTAAAATATCTTTAGATTAAAAAAATGAATTCAATTAATGTCACTCAAATAATCAGTTATTTTCTAACATAATACATACTTCTATAAATATTCAATACACACTCGTACATACTGAGAAAAGATTGATCACCTACCACAGACTACAGGTAGATATGTCCGGTCAGTGCGGTAATGATATTAATACATATAACATATTTCGCAACAACAACAAAAACGGGCCATTTCATTCCTGTCGTCAAATTATAAGTGCAGAACAACTCTAAATTCTTTTCGACAGACTTGATTTTAAAAGATTAATAATGAAATAAAAAAAAAAATAGATGGCGAAAAGAAATGGCGCCGACAACCTATTTGTAGATGATGTATTATTTCATTACCCTCAAGCAAAACGTCCATACGGCATACATCGAAATTATATACTACATATAAACATTAAATACAAATAACCCTTAATGAAACCGGATGGTAAAATATGACAATAAGTATAAAAGATCAATGCTGTGCCTTGTATTTTCGATTTGATCGAGGCAATGTTTCAATCTTTTTCTGTGGTCTCCCCTAGCTTAATTTATTTTTCTTCCCAAATGTTGGAGATGTTATTTACGGTTTTTGCAAAATCCTAAATATGTGTCATACGAAATTCAACCTAATAACCTCAAAAATGTTTGCCTACGTGATCTATATTCCCACGCATTTTTAATACGCGTTAGTGCTTGTTTTTCTGCACTTTGGTCATTATTACCCTTCAGGAGTGTACGCGGATCATGCACGGATGCCGGATGTCGTGTTTTGTAAACAATATTTATTTTGACAAATTTATATTACACAATCATCAGCTTCCTTATTCAATCGTGAAAGGAACTTTCACGTCAAATTATTTTATCATCTGATATATTATATTCGTAAAACATATAATAAAAAAGAATGTGCATTGTATTTTACTATAGTAATATTATTTGTTTTAACTTACTAACCATCACGCCGCTTCTCTGCAGGGGTAGGCAGAGGGAATAGAACGCCACACCACTCTGTCTTTGCAAACATTCTTCGTCTCTTCCACGTTCATGCATCTCCTCATACATACCCGCCGATTGTTTCGACTCCTAACCTGACCACTTTCAAGTATTTGGCATACCTGATCGTGCCATGTTTTTCTCGGTCTTCCTCTGCTCCTTTTTCCACTTACATTCGCTTCAAAAATTTGTTTTACCGTTCTTTCCTCACTCATTCGTTCTACATGTCCAAACCATCTCAACACACCTTTCTTAATTTTATCGATAATGCTTATCTCAGCTTTGCATTCCTTCCCTATTTTACTATTCACACATCTATCATACATCATTTTGTCGCACATTCATCTGAGAGATCGCATTTCGACTGCATTCAGTCTACTTTCATCCTTCTTTTGCCAACTCCATGTTTCACTTCCATACATTAGAGTTGGAACCAGGACTCCGTTGTGCACTGCCAGTTGAGCTTCCGCTGATAGGTTTTAATTTGCTATAACTGATTTCAGTGCACCGTTCACTTTGTTCCCAACATTCACTCTCCTTTCTATGTCTTTATCATTTTTGAATTTTTTTAAATGTTTTATGTGGATATTAAAATAATGTATTACTTAGTGTTTTTTTAAAATTTGTTATTTATTATATTCAAATCGGACAATATAAACATTTTAAGGAATTGATTACAAATAATTGTTTTTAAGATACCCATGTGTGTATTGTGATTATAATAATTTAATTTATAAAAAATGTATATGTATTGTATATTCCTATTATTATTGTGTTTTGTGTTGACCTAAAAATTGATTTAAACATCTGATTTTTGTAAAATTGTCGGTGTGAAACAAAGATTTTCCATGTGTGAAATTTCAGCAGCATGTCGCACGCGGCATGCGGACACTAGCTAAGCTCCGACTTCGTAATTCGGCGTTTGATCCAATCTATATGTGGTATCAACTCATTCATCTAAAACTGAATAAAATACCACGCATGTTGGTTCCTGTAGAACTTCATTAAATGCTAATCTTACATTTATCCGCAGATTTTAAATTTCATCAGCACGTGTTAAGTGACCTATACTTCAAAGGCGACATCCGAGTCATTCTTGTTTTAGTTGCAACTCCAACAGTAATGAGAAAACTTGTAAGCAGGGTTGCCAGGTCGTTTCCAAATAAATACCGAACAGTGAGCAAATTTTTTTTTATCGCATACAGTCGAACTCGGTTATTACGAGCAAACATTCGTTGACATTTTGGTTTCTGATTTTCTCCATACATTTATTCACGGTTATAACGAGGAACTCCTCGGCTTGTAGGGAGCAAAAAGATATTTGCTCTTTTTTTTATGTTGAAAATATTTGAATGCTTTAAAACATTTTCGACCTTAAGCAATAAAATTCGAGCGGGCAATTAGACCGTTGCCGCCGGGATCGGATTACGTTTATGACTCTTAATTACTAATTTGGTGTTGTCACCGACAGTAAAAAAAGGTTTCACGCATATAGGTTTTTAATTGCATGTTGCAAATTGAAAGCTTTGCCATGTCTGTAAGGACCTACTTTGTTACAATAACTTATCATATAGTTTTCGAACGTCATGCTTGTTTCGGGGATTTTTACGATAGTTTCTATATTTTGTATGTTCTATGCTTACTATGGGCATTGCATAGTAAAAAACATTTCGAGGTGGGGAACGTCAAATCAATTCTAGAGCAGGTCAGTTAAAAACAAACCCTTGAATTATCAACATATGTACTAATAAGAAAAAGCGTCTCTCGTGAACAGGTAGAAATTAAAATTGAAGTTTTTAAAAAGTTTTCGTCATTCTCAGTGTCAATATTGTATTTTTATCTGCATTAAAAAAAAAACATCACGGATTTAAAAAAAAACATACGGGAACTGTGATCGCACGAATTTTAATCAAACTGCTTCAATGGTATGTACTTAAGCAGCACGAGATTTTCCATTTTTATAGGAAAACTGGATTGACTGAAAAATATGACATGTCTGTGTGTAATGGGTGAATTGTATGAATTTTGTTTCAATTGTGACATATTGTGTTATGTGACCGTTCCAGATAAAAAACTTCATGTGATAGGTATTTAAAAAAAAACATTCTCTGACATAACGAGGAACAATTATAACGAGCAAAATCAGTCGGTCCTTTCATTCTCGTTATAACCAAGTTCGACTGTATTTATATTATGAATTAAGAAGTATATGTGTTCATCTCCGTGTTCATCTCGGTCTTCATCTCCGTCTTCATATCCGTCTTCATCACCATATCCATCTCCATCTCTATCTTCATCTCCGTGTTCATCTCCATATCCGTCATCATCTCCGTCTTCATCTCCATCTCTGTCTTCATCTCCGTCTTCATCTCCATATCCGTCTTCATCTCCTTGACTATCTCCATCTCCGTCTTCATCTCCGTCTTCATCTGCGTGTTCATCTCTGTCATCATCTCCGTGTTCATCTCCGTTTTCACCTTCGTCTTCATCTCTGTGTTCATCTCCGTCTTCATCTCCGATTTCATCTCCGTGTTCATCTCCGCGTTCATCTCCGTTTTCATCTCCGTGTTCGTCTCCGTTTTCACCTCCGTCTTCATCTCCGTGTTCATCTTCGCGTTCATCTCCGTGTTCATCTCCGTATTCATCTCGGTGTTCATCTCCGTGTTCATCTCCGTCATCATCTCCGTTCTCATCTCGGTGTTCATCTCCATCTCCATGTTCATCTCCCTTTTCATCTCCATGTTCCTCTCCGTGTTCATCCCCATGTTCATCTCCATGTTCATCTCCGTGTTCATCTCCATGTTCATCTCTGTGTTCATCTCCGAGTTCATCTCCGTGTTCATCTCCATTTTCATCTTCGTGATCATCTCTGTGTTCATCTCCGTGTTCATCTCCGTGTTAATATCCATGTTCATCTCCGTGGTCATCTCCATGTTCATCTCCGTCTTCAACTCCGTCTTCATCTCCGTGTTCATCTCCGTTTCCGTCTTCATCTCCATCTCTGTGTTCATCTCCATATCAGTATTCATATCCGTGTTCATCTCCGTGTTCATCTCCGTGTTCATCTCAGTGTTTATCTCCGTGTTCATCTCCGTTTTCATCTCCGTGTTCATCTCCGTTTACATCTCCGTCTTCATCTCTGTGTTCATCTTCGCGTTCATCTCCGTGTTCATCTCCGTGTTCATCTCCGTGTTCATCTCCGTGTTCATCTCCGTGTTCATCTCCGTATTCATCTCGGTGTTCATCTCCGTGTTCATCTCCGTGTTCATCTCCGTTCTCATCTCGATGTTCATCTCTATCTCCATGTTCATCTCCGTGTTCGTCCCCATGTTCATCTCCGTGTTCTTCTCCGTGTTCATCTCCATGTTCATCTCCGTGATCATCTCTGTGTTCATCTCCGTGTTCATCTCCGTGTTCATCTCCGTGTTCATCTCAGTATTCATCTCCGTTTTCATCTCAGTTTTCATCTCCGTGTTCATCTCCGTGTTCATCTCCGTTTTCATCTCCGTGTTCATCTCCGTGTTCATCTCCGTGTTCATCTCAATATTCATCTCCGTTTTCATCTCCGTGTTCATCTCAGTTTTCATCTCCGTCTTCATCTCCGTGTTCATCTCCGTTTTCATCTCAGTGTTCATCTCCGTGTTCATCTCCGTTTTCGTCTCCGTGTTCATCTCCGTTTTCATCTCCGTGTTCATCTCCGTGTTCATCTCCGTGTTCATCTCCGTGTTTATATCCATGTTCATCTCCGTGGTCATCTCCGTGTTCATCTCCGTTTTCATCTCCGTGTTCATCTCCATATCCGTATTCATATCCGTGTTCATCTCCGAGTTCATCTCCGTGTTCATCTCCGTGTTCATCTCCGTGTTCATCTCAGTATTCATCTCCGTTTTCATCTTTGTGTTCATCTCCGTGTTCATCTCCGTGTTCATCTACTTTTTCATCTCCGTGTTCATCTCCGTGTTCATCTCAATGTTCATCTCCGTTTTCATCTCCGTGTTCATCTCCGTCTTCATCTCCGCGTTCATCTCAGTATTCATCTCCGTTTTCATCTCAGTTTTCATCTCCGTGTTCATCTCCGTGTTCATCTACTTTTTCATCTCCGTGTTCATCTCCGTGTTCATCTCAATGTTCATCTCCGTGTTCATCTCCGTTTCCGTCTTCATCTCCGTTTCCGTCTTCATCTCCGTGTTCATCTCCATATCCGTATTCATATCCGTGTTCATCTGCGTGTTCATCTCCGTGTTCATCTCCGTGTTCATCTCCGTGTTCATCTCCGTCTTCATCTCCGTCTTCATCTCCGTGTTCATCTCCGCGTTCATTTCCGTGTTCATCTCCGTTTTCATCTCCGTGTTCATCTCCGTGTTCATCTCCGTGTTCATCTCCGTTTCCGTCTTCATCTCCATCTCCGTGTTCATCTCCATATCCGTATTCATATCCGTGTTCATCTCCGAGTTCATCTCCGTGTTCATCTCCGTGTTCATCTCCGTGTTCATCTCAGTATTCATCTCCGTGTTCATCTCCATTTTCATCTCAGTGTTCATCTCCGTGTTCATCTCCGTGTTCATCTCCGTTTCCGTCTCCATCTCCGTGTTCATCTCCATATCCGTATTCATATCCGTGTTCATCTCCGAGTTCATCTCCGTGTTCATCTCCGTGTTCATCTCCGTGTTCATCTCAGTATTCATCTCCGTTTTCATCTTTGTGTTCATCTCCGTGTTCATCTCCGTGTTCATCTACTTTTTCATCTCCGTGTTCATCTCCGTGTTCATCTCAATGTTCATCTCCGTTTTCATCTCCGTGTTCATCTCCGTCTTCATCTCCGCGTTCATCTCAGTATTCATCTCCGTTTTCATCTCAGTTTTCATCTCCGTGTTCATCTCCGTGTTCATCTACTTTTTCATCTCCGTGTTCATCTCCGTGTTCATCTCAATGTTCATCTCCGTTTTCATCTCCGTGTTCATCTCCGTCTTCATCTCCGCGTTCATCTCCGTTTTCATCTCCGTTTTCATCTCCGTGTTCATCTCCGTGTTCATCTCCGTTTCCGTCTTCATCTCCATCTCCGTGTTCATCTCCATATCCGTATTCGTATCCGTGTTCATCTCCGAGTTCATCTCCGTGTTCATCTCCGTGTTCATCTCAATGTTAATCTCCGTTTTCATCTCCGTGTTCATCTCCGTCTACATCTCCGTGTTCATCTCCGTGTTCATCTCCGTGTTCATCTCCGTTTTCATCTCAGTGTTCATCTCCATGTTCATCTCCGTGTTCATCTCATTGTCATCTCCGTGTTCATCTTCGTTTTCGTCTCCGTGTTCATCTCCGTTTTCATCTCCGTGTTCATCTCCGTGTTCATCTCCGTGTTCATCTCCGTTTTCATCTCCGTGTTCATCTCCGTTTTCATCTCAGTGTTCATCTCCGTGTTCATCTTTGTGTTCATCTCCGCGTTTATATCCATGTTCATCTCCGTGGTCATCTCCGTGTTCATCTCCGTGTTCATCTCCGTTTCCGTCTTCATCTCCGTGTTCATCTCCATATCCGTATTCATATCCGTGTTCATCTCCGTGTTCATCTCCGTGTTCATCTCCGTGTTCATCTCCGTGTTCATCTCCGTGTTCATCTCCGTGTTCATCTCCGTGTTCATCTCCGTCTTCATCTCCGTGTTCATCTCCGTCTTCATCTCCGTGTTCATCTCCGTTTCCGTCTTCATCTCCGTTTCCGTCTTCATCTCCGTGTTCATCTCCATATCCGTATTCATATCCGTGTTCATCTGCGTGTTCATCTCCGTGTTCATCTCCGTGTTCATCTCCGTGTTCATCTCCGTCTTCATCTCCGTGTTCATCTCCGTGTTCATCTCCGTGTTCATCTCCGTGTTCATCTCCGTGTTCATCTCCGTGTTCATCTCCGTCTTCATCTCCGTGTTCATCTCCGTCTTCATCTCCGTGTTCATCTCCGTTTCCGTCTTCATCTCCGTTTCCGTCTTCATCTCCGTGTTCATCTCCATATCCGTATTCATATCCGTGTTCATCTGCGTGTTCATCTCCGTGTTCATCTCCGTGTTCATCTCCGTGTTCATCTCCGTCTTCATCTCCGTGTTCATCTCCGTATTCATCTCCGTGTTCATCTCCGTCTTCATCTCCGTGTTCATCTCCGTCTTCATCTCCGTGTTCATCTCCGTTTCCGTCTTCATCTCCGTTTCCGTCTTCATCTCCGTTTCCGTCTTCATCTCCGTGTTCATCTCCATATCCGTATTCATATCCGTGTTCATCTGCGTGTTCATCTCCGTGTTCATCTCCGTGTTCATCTCCGTGTTCATCTCCGTCTTCATCTCCGTCTTCATCTCCGTGTTCATCTCCGCGTTCATTTCCGTGTTCATCTCCGTTTTCATCTCCGTGTTCATCTCCGTGTTCATCTCCGTGTTCATCTCCGTTTCCGTCTTCATCTCCATCTCCGTGTTCATCTCCATATCCGTATTCATATCCGTGTTCATCTCCGAGTTCATCTCCGTGTTCATCTCCGTGTTCATCTCCGTGTTCATCTCAGTATTCATCTCCGTTTTCATCTCAGTTTTCATCTCCGTGTTCATCTCCGTGTTCATCTACTTTTTCATCTCCGTGTTCATCTCCGTGTTCATCTCCGTGTTCATCTCCGTGTTCATCTCCGTGTTCATCTCAATGTTCATCTCCGTTTTCATCTCCGTGTTCATCTCCGTGTTCATCTCCATATCCGTATTCATATCCGTGTTCATCTCCGTGTTCATCTCCGTGTTCATCTCCGTGTTCATCTCCGTGTTCATCTCCGTGTTCATCTCCGTGTTCATCTCCGTGTTCATCTCCGTGTTCATCTCCGTCTTCATCTCCGTGTTCATCTCCGTCTTCATCTCCGTGTTCATCTCCGTTTTCATCTCAGTGTTCATCTCCGTGTTCATCTCCGTTTTCATCTCCGTTTTTATCTCCGTGATCATCTCCGTGTTCATCTCCGTGTTAATTTCCGTGTTCATCTCCATCTACATCTCCGTGTTCATCTACGTGTTCATCTCCGTCATCATCTCCGTTCTCCTCTCGGTGTTCATCTTCGTCTTCATCTCCGTGTTTATTTCCGTGTTCATCTCCGTCATCATCTTCGTTTTCATCTCCGTGCTCTTCTCCATCTCCGTCTTCATCTCCATCATCATCTTCGTTTACATCTCCGTTTTCACCTCCGTTTTCATCTCCGTGTTCATCTCCGTGTTCATCTCCGTTTTCGTCTCCGTGTTCATCTCCGTTTTCATCTCCGTGTTCATCTCCGTGTTCATCTCCGTGTTCATCTCCGTGTTTATATCCATGTTCATCTCCGTGGTCATCTCCGTGTTCATCTCCGTTTTCATCTCCGTGTTCATCTCCGTTTTCATCTCAATGTTCATCTCCGTGTTCATCTCCGTTTTCATCTCCGTGTTCATCTCCGTTTTCATCTCCGTGTTCATCTTTGTGTTCATCTCCGTGTTCATCTTTGTGTTCATCTCCGTGTTCATCTCCGTGTTCATCTTTGTGTTCATCTCCGCGTTCATCTCCGTGTTCATCTCCGTTTTCATCTCCGTGTTCATCTCCGTGTTCATCTGCGTGTTCATCTCCGTCTTCATCTCCGTTTCCGTATTCATCATCTCCATATCCGTGTTCATCTCCATATCCGTGTTCATCTCCATATCCGTATTAATATCCGTGTTCATCTCCGTGTTCATCTCCGTGTTCATCTCAGTATTCATCTCCGTTTTCATCTCAGTTTTCATCTCCGTGTTCATCTCCGTGTTCATCTCCGTTTTCATCTCCGTGTTCTTCTCCGTGTTCATCTCCGTGTTCATCTCCGTCTTCATCTCCGTGTTCATCTCCGTTTCCGTCTTCATCTCCATCTCCGTGTTCATCTCCATATCCGTATTCATATCCGTGTTCATCTCCGTCTTCATCTCCGTGTTCATCTCCGTTTTCATCTCAGTGTTCATCTCCATGTTCATCTCCGTTTTCGTCTCCGTGTTCATCTCCGTGTTCATCTCAGTATTCATCTCCGTTTTCATCTCAGTTTTCATCTCCGTGTTCATCTCCGTGTTCATCTCCGTGTTCATCTCCGTGTTCATCTCCGTGTTCATCTTTGTGTTCATCTCCGCGTTCATCTCCGTTTTCATCTCCGCGTTCATCTCCGTGTTCATCTTTGTATTCATCTCCGCGTTCATCTCCGTGTTCATCTCCGTGTTCATCTCCGTCTTCATCTCCGTGTTCATCTCCGTGTTCATCTCCGTGTTCATCTCCGTCTTCATCTCCGTGTTCATCTCCGTCTTCATCTCCGTGTTCATCTCCGTTTCCGTCTTCATCTCCGTTTCCGTCTTCATCTCCGTGTTCATCTCCATATCCGTATTCATATCCGTGTTCATCTGCGTGTTCATCTCCGTGTTCATCTCCGTGTTCATCTCCGTGTTCATCTCCGTCTTCATCTCCGTCTTCATCTCCGTGTTCATCTCCGCGTTCATTTCCGTGTTCATCTCCGTTTTCATCTCCGTGTTCATCTCCGTGTTCATCTCCGTGTTCATCTCCGTTTCCGTCTTCATCTCCATCTCCGTGTTCATCTCCATATCCGTATTCATATCCGTGTTCATCTCCGAGTTCATCTCCGTGTTCATCTCCGTGTTCATCTCCGTGTTCATCTCAGTATTCATCTCCGTTTTCATCTCAGTTTTCATCTCCGTGTTCATCTCCGTGTTCATCTACTTTTTCATCTCCGTGTTCATCTCCGTGTTCATCTCCGTGTTCATCTCCGTGTTCATCTCCGTGTTCATCTCCGTGTTCATCTCCGTGTTCATCTCAATGTTCATCTCCGTTTTCATCTCCGTGTTCATCTCCGTGTTCATCTCCATATCCGTATTCATATCCGTGTTCATCTCCGTGTTCATCTCCGTGTTCATCTCCGTGTTCATCTCCGTGTTCATCTCCGTGTTCATCTCCGTGTTCATCTCCGTGTTCATCTCCGTGTTCATCTCCGTCTTCATCTCCGTGTTCATCTCCGTCTTCATCTCCGTGTTCATCTCCGTTATCATCTCAGTGTTCATCTCCGTGTTCATCTCCGTTTTCATCTCCGTTTTTATCTCCGTGATCATCTCCGTGTTCATCTCCGTGTTAATTTCCGTGTTCATCTCCATCTACATCTCCGTGTTCATCTACGTGTTCATCTCCGTCATCATCTCCGTTCTCCTCTCGGTGTTCATCTTCGTCTTCATCTCCGTGTTTATTTCCGTGTTCATCTCCGTCATCATCTTCGTTTTCATCTCCGTGCTCTTCTCCATCTCCGTCTTCATCTCCATCATCATCTTCGTTTACATCTCCGTTTTCACCTCCGTTTTCATCTCCGTGTTCATCTCCGTGTTCATCTCCGTTTTCGTCTCCGTGTTCATCTCCGTTTTCATCTCCGTGTTCATCTCCGTGTTCATCTCCGTGTTCATCTCCGTGTTTATATCCATGTTCATCTCCGTGGTCATCTCCGTGTTCATCTCCGTTTTCATCTCCGTGTTCATCTCCGTTTTCATCTCAATGTTCATCTCCGTGTTCATCTCCGTTTTCATCTCCGTGTTCATCTCCGTTTTCATCTCCGTGTTCATCTTTGTGTTCATCTCCGTGTTCATCTTTGTGTTCATCTCCGTGTTCATCTTTGTGTTCATCTCCGTGTTCATCTCCGTGTTCATCTGCGTGTTCATCTCCGTCTTCATCTCCGTTTCCGTATTCATCATCTCCATATCCGTGTTCATCTCCATATCCGTGTTCATCTCCATATCCGTATTAATATCCGTGTTCATCTCCGTGTTCATCTCCGTGTTCATCTCAGTATTCATCTCCGTTTTCATCTCAGTTTTCATCTCCGTGTTCATCTCCGTGTTCATCTCCGTTTTCATCTCCGTGTTCTTCTCCGTGTTCATCTCCGTGTTCATCTCCGTCTTCATCTCCGTGTTCATCTTCGTTTCCGTCTTCATCTCCATCTCCGTGTTCATCTCCATATCCGTATTCATATCCGTGTTCATCTCCGTCTTCATCTCCGTGTTCATCTCCGTTTTCATCTCAGTGTTCATCTCCATGTTCATCTCCGTTTTCGTCTCCGTGTTCATCTCCGTGTTCATCTCAGTATTCATCTCCGTTTTCATCTCAGTTTTCATCTCCGTGTTCATCTCCGTGTTCATCTCCGTGTTCATCTTTGTGTTCATCTCCGCGTTCATCTCCGTTTTCATCTCCGCGTTCATCTCCGTGTTCATCTTTGTATTCATCTCCGCGTTCATCTCCGTGTTCATCTCCGTGTTCATCTCCGTGTTCATCTCCGTGTTCATCTCCGTGTTCATCTCCGTGTTCATCTCAATGTTCATCTCCGTTTTCATCTCCGTGTTCATCTCCGTCTTCATCTCCGTGTTCATCTCCGTGTTCATCTCCGTGTTCATCTCCGTGTTCATCTCCGTGTTCATCTCAGTGTTCATCTCCATGTTCATCTCCGTGTTCATCTCATTGTCATCTCCGTGTTCATCTTCGTTTTCGTCTCCGTGTTCATCTCCGTTTTCATCTCCGTGTTCATCTCCGTGTTCATCTCCGTTTTCATCTCAGTGTTCATCTCCGTTTTCATCTCAGTGTTCATCTCCATGTTCATCTCCGTGTTCATCTCATTGTCATCTCCGTGTTCATCTTCGTTTTCGTCTCCGTGTTCATCTCCGTGTTCATCTCCGTGTTCATCTCCGTTTCCGTCTCCATCTCCGTGTTCATCTCCATATCCGTATTCATATCCGTGTTCATCTCCGAGTTCATCTCCGTGTTCATCTCCGTGTTCATCTCCGTGTTCATCTCAGTATTCATCTCCGTTTTCATCTTTGTGTTCATCTCCGTGTTCATCTCCGTGTTCATCTACTTTTTCATCTCCGTGTTCATCTCCGTGTTCATCTCAATGTTCATCTCCGTTTTCATCTCCGTGTTCATCTCCGTCTTCATCTCCGCGTTCATCTCAGTATTCATCTCCGTTTTCATCTCAGTTTTCATCTCCGTGTTCATCTCCGTGTTCATCTACTTTTTCATCTCCGTGTTCATCTCCGTGTTCATCTCCGTGTTCATCTCCGTGTTCATCTCCGTGTTCATCTCCGTGTTCATCTCAATGTTCATCTCCGTTTTCATCTCCGTGTTCATCTCCGTGTTCATCTCCATATCCGTATTCATATCCGTGTTCATCTCCGTGTTCATCTCCGTGTTCATCTCCGTGTTCATCTCCGTGTTCATCTCCGTGTTCATCTCCGTGTTCATCTCCGTGTTCATCTCCGTGTTCATCTCCGTCTTCATCTCCGTGTTCATCTCCGTCTTCATCTCCGTGTTCATCTCCGTTATCATCTCAGTGTTCATCTCCGTGTTCATCTCCGTTTTCATCTCCGTTTTTATCTCCGTGATCATCTCCGTGTTCATCTCCGTGTTAATTTCCGTGTTCATCTCCATCTACATCTCCGTGTTCATCTACGTGTTCATCTCCGTCATCATCTCCGTTCTCCTCTCGGTGTTCATCTTCGTCTTCATCTCCGTGTTTATTTCCGTGTTCATCTCCGTCATCATCTTCGTTTTCATCTCCGTGCTCTTCTCCATCTCCGTCTTCATCTCCATCATCATCTTCGTTTACATCTCCGTTTTCACCTCCGTTTTCATCTCCGTGTTCATCTCCGTGTTCATCTCCGTTTTCGTCTCCGTGTTCATCTCCGTTTTCATCTCCGTGTTCATCTCCGTGTTCATCTCCGTGTTCATCTCCGTGTTTATATCCATGTTCATCTCCGTGGTCATCTCCGTGTTCATCTCCGTTTTCATCTCCGTGTTCATCTCCGTTTTCATCTCAATGTTCATCTCCGTGTTCATCTCCGTTTTCATCTCCGTGTTCATCTCCGTTTTCATCTCCGTGTTCATCTTTGTGTTCATCTCCGTGTTCATCTTTGTGTTCATCTCCGTGTTCATCTTTGTGTTCATCTCCGTGTTCATCTCCGTGTTCATCTGCGTGTTCATCTCCGTCTTCATCTCCGTTTCCGTATTCATCATCTCCATATCCGTGTTCATCTCCATATCCGTGTTCATCTCCATATCCGTATTAATATCCGTGTTCATCTCCGTGTTCATCTCCGTGTTCATCTCAGTATTCATCTCCGTTTTCATCTCAGTTTTCATCTCCGTGTTCATCTCCGTGTTCATCTCCGTTTTCATCTCCGTGTTCTTCTCCGTGTTCATCTCCGTGTTCATCTCCGTCTTCATCTCCGTGTTCATCTTCGTTTCCGTCTTCATCTCCATCTCCGTGTTCATCTCCATATCCGTATTCATATCCGTGTTCATCTCCGTCTTCATCTCCGTGTTCATCTCCGTTTTCATCTCAGTGTTCATCTCCATGTTCATCTCCGTTTTCGTCTCCGTGTTCATCTCCGTGTTCATCTCAGTATTCATCTCCGTTTTCATCTCAGTTTTCATCTCCGTGTTCATCTCCGTGTTCATCTCCGTGTTCATCTTTGTGTTCATCTCCGCGTTCATCTCCGTTTTCATCTCCGCGTTCATCTCCGTGTTCATCTTTGTATTCATCTCCGCGTTCATCTCCGTGTTCATCTCCGTGTTCATCTCCGTGTTCATCTCCGTGTTCATCTCCGTGTTCATCTCCGTGTTCATCTCAATGTTCATCTCCGTTTTCATCTCCGTGTTCATCTCCGTCTTCATCTCCGTGTTCATCTCCGTGTTCATCTCCGTGTTCATCTCCGTGTTCATCTCCGTGTTCATCTCAGTGTTCATCTCCATGTTCATCTCCGTGTTCATCTCATTGTCATCTCCGTGTTCATCTTCGTTTTCGTCTCCGTGTTCATCTCCGTTTTCATCTCCGTGTTCATCTCCGTGTTCATCTCCGTTTTCATCTCAGTGTTCATCTCCGTTTTCATCTCAGTGTTCATCTCCATGTTCATCTCCGTGTTCATCTCATTGTCATCTCCGTGTTCATCTTCGTTTTCGTCTCCGTGTTCATCTCCGTGTTCATCTCCGTGTTCATCTCCGTTTCCGTCTCCATCTCCGTGTTCATCTCCATATCCGTATTCATATCCGTGTTCATCTCCGAGTTCATCTCCGTGTTCATCTCCGTGTTCATCTCCGTGTTCATCTCAGTATTCATCTCCGTTTTCATCTTTGTGTTCATCTCCGTGTTCATCTCCGTGTTCATCTACTTTTTCATCTCCGTGTTCATCTCCGTGTTCATCTCAATGTTCATCTCCGTTTTCATCTCCGTGTTCATCTCCGTCTTCATCTCCGCGTTCATCTCAGTATTCATCTCCGTTTTCATCTCAGTTTTCATCTCCGTGTTCATCTCCGTGTTCATCTACTTTTTCATCTCCGTGTTCATCTCCGTGTTCATCTCAATGTTAATCTCCGTTTTCATCTCCGTGTTCATCTCCGAGTTCATCTCCGTGTTCATCTCCGTGTTCATCTCCGTGTTCATCTCAGTATTCATCTCCGTTTTCATCTTTGTGTTCATCTCCGTGTTCATCTCCGTGTTCATCTACTTTTTCATCTCCGTCTTCATCTCCGTGTTCATCTCAATGTTCATCTCCGTTTTCATCTCCGTGTTCATCTCCGTCTTCATCTCCGCGTTCATCTCCGAGTTCATCTCCGTGTTCATCTCCGTGTTCATCTCCGTGTTCATCTCAGTATTCATCTCCGTTTTCATCTTTGTGTTCATCTCCGTGTTCATCTCCGTGTTCATCTACTTTTTCATCTCCGTGTTCATCTCCGTGTTCATCTCAATGTTCATCTCCGTTTTCATCTCTGTGTTCATCTCCGTCTTCATCTCCGCGTTCATCTCAGTATTCATCTCCGTTTTCATCTCAGTTTTCATCTCCGTGTTCATCTCCGTGTTCATCTACTTTTTCATCTCCGTGTTCATCTCCGTTTTCATCTCCGTGTTCATCTCCGTGTTCATCTCCGTGTTCATCTCCGTTTCCGTCTTCATCTCCATCTCCGTGTTCATCTCCATATCCGTATTCATATCCGTGTTCATCTCCGAGTTCATCTCCGTGTTCATCTCCGTGTTCATCTCCGTGTTCATCTCAGTATTCATCTCCGTGTTCATCTCCATTTTCATCTCAGTGTTCATCTCCGTGTTCATCTCCGTGTTCATCTCCGTTTCCGTCTCCATCTCCGTGTTCATCTCCATATCCGTATTCATATCCGTATTCATCTCCGAGTTCATCTCCGTGTTCATCTCCGTGTTCATCTCCGTGTTCATCTCAGTATTCATCTCCGTTTTCATCTTTGTGTTCATCTCCGTGTTCATCTCCGTGTTCATCTACTTTTTCATCTCCGTGTTCATCTCCGTGTTCATCTCAATGTTCATCTCCGTTTTCATCTCCGTGTTCATCTCCGTCTTCATCTCCGCGTTCATCTCCGTTTTCATCTCCGTTTTCATCTCCGTGTTCATCTCCGTGTTCATCTCCGTTTCCGTCTTCATCTCCATCTCCGTGTTCATCTCCATATCCGTATTCGTATCCGTGTTCATCTCCGAGTTCATCTCCGTGTTCATCTCCGTTTCCGTCTCCATCTCCGTGTTCATCTCCATATCCGTATTCATATCCGTGTTCATCTCCGAGTTCATCTCCGTGTTCATCTCCGTGTTCATCTCCGTGTTCATCTCAGTATTCATCTCCGTTTTCATCTTTGTGTTCATCTCCGTGTTCATCTCCGTGTTCATCTACTTTTTCATCTCCGTGTTCATCTCCGTGTTCATCTCAATGTTCATCTCCGTTTTCATCTCCGTGTTCATCTCCGTCTTCATCTCCGCGTTCATCTCAGTATTCATCTCCGTTTTCATCTCAGTTTTCATCTCCGTGTTCATCTCCGTGTTCATCTACTTTTTCATCTCCGTGTTCATCTCCGTGTTCATCTCAATGTTCATCTCCGTGTTCATCTCCGTTTCCGTCTTCATCTCCGTTTCCGTCTTCATCTCCATATCCGTATTCATATCCGTGTTCATCTGCGTGTTCATCTCCGTGTTCATCTCCGTGTTCATCTCCGTGTTCATCTCCGTCTTCATCTCCGTCTTCATCTCCGTGTTCATCTCCGCGTTCATTTCCGTGTTCATCTCCGTTTTCATCTCCGTGTTCATCTCCGTGTTCATCTCCGTGTTCATCTCCGTTTCCGTCTTCATCTCCATCTCCGTGTTCATCTCCATATCCGTATTCATATCCGTGTTCATCTCCGAGTTCATCTCCGTGTTCATCTCCGTGTTCATCTCCGTGTTCATCTCAGTATTCATCTCCGTGTTCATCTCCATTTTCATCTCAGTGTTCATCTCCGTGTTCATCTCCGTGTTCATCTCCGTTTCCGTCTCCATCTCCGTGTTCATCTCCATATCCGTATTCATATCCGTGTTCATCTCCGAGTTCATCTCCGTGTTCATCTCCGTGTTCATCTCAGTATTCATCTCCGTTTTCATCTTTGTGTTCATCTCCGTGTTCATCTCCGTGTTCATCTACTTTTTCATCTCCGTGTTCATCTCCGTGTTCATCTCAATGTTCATCTCCGTTTTCATCTCCGTTTTCATCTCCGTGTTCATCTCCGTGTTCATCTCCGTTTCCGTCTTCATCTCCATCTCCGTGTTCATCTCCATATCCGTATTCGTATCCGTGTTCATCTCCGAGTTCATCTCCGTGTTCATCTCCGTGTTCATCTCAATGTTCATCTCCGTTTTCATCTCCGTGTTCATCTCCGTCTACATCTCCGAGTTCATCTCCGTGTTCATCTCCGTGTTCATCTCCGTTTTCATCTCAGTGTTCATCTCCATGTTCATCTCCGTGTTCATCTCATTGTCATCTCCGTGTTCATCTTCGTTTTCGTCTCCGTGTTCATCTCCGTTTTCATCTCCGTGTTCATCTCCGTGTTCATCTCCGTGTTCATCTCCGTTTTCATCTCCGTGTTCATCTCCGTTTTCATCTCAGTGTTCATCTCCGTGTTCATCTTTGTGTTCATCTCCGCGTTTATATCCATGTTCATCTCCGTGGTCATCTCCGTGTTCATCTCCGTGTTCATCTCCGTTTCCGTCTTCATCTCCGTGTTCATCTCCATATCCGTATTCATATCCGTGTTCATCTCCGTGTTCATCTCCGTGTTCATCTCCGTGTTCATCTCCGTGTTCATCTCCGTGTTCATCTCCGTGTTCATCTCCGTGTTCATCTCCGTCTTCATCTCCGTGTTCATCTCCGTCTTCATCTCCGTGTTCATCTCCGTTTCCGTCTTCATCTCCGTTTCCGTCTTCATCTCCGTGTTCATCTCCATATCCGTATTCATATCCGTGTTCATCTGCGTGTTCATCTCCGTGTTCATCTCCGTGTTCATCTCCGTGTTCATCTCCGTCTTCATCTCCGTGTTCATCTCCGTGTTCATCTCCGTGTTCATCTCCGTGTTCATCTCCGTGTTCATCTCCGTCTTCATCTCCGTGTTCATCTCCGTTTCCGTCTTCATCTCCGTTTCCGTCTTCATCTCCGTTTCCGTCTTCATCTCCGTGTTCATCTCCATATCCGTATTCATATCCGTGTTCATCTGCGTGTTCATCTCCGTGTTCATCTCCGTGTTCATCTCCGTCTTCATCTCCGTCTTCATCTCCGTGTTCATCTCCGCGTTCATTTCCGTGTTCATCTCCGTTTTCATCTCCGTGTTCATCTCCGTGTTCATCTCCGTGTTCATCTCCGTTTCCGTCTTCATCTCCATCTCCGTGTTCATCTCCATATCCGTATTCATATCCGTGTTCATCTCCGAGTTCATCTCCGTGTTCATCTCCGTGTTCATCTCCGTGTTCATCTCAGTATTCATCTCAGTGTTCATCTCCGTGTTCATCTTTGTGTTCATCTCCGCGTTTATATCCATGTTCATCTCCGTGGTCATCTCCGTGTTCATCTCCGTGTTCATCTCCGTTTCCGTCTTCATCTCCGTGTTCATCTCCATATCCGTATTCATATCCGTGTTCATCTCCGAGTTCATCTCCGTGTTCATCTCCGTGTTCATCTCCGTGTTCATCTCAGTATTCATCTCCGTTTTCATCTTTGTGTTCATCTCCGTGTTCATCTCCGTGTTCATCTCCGTGTTCATCTCCGTTTCCGTCTCCATCTCCGTGTTCATCTCCATATCCGTATTCATATCCGTGTTCATCTCCGAGTTCATCTCCGTGTTCATCTCCGTGTTCATCTCCGTGTTCATCTCAGTATTCATCTCCGTTTTCATCTTTGTGTTCATCTCCGTGTTCATCTCCGTGTTCATCTACTTTTTCATCTCCGTGTTCATCTCCGTGTTCATCTCAATGTTCATCTCCGTTTTCATCTCCGTGTTCATCTCCGTCTTCATCTCCGCGTTCATCTCAGTATTCATCTCCGTTTTCATCTCAGTTTTCATCTCCGTGTTCATCTCCGTGTTCATCTACTTTTTCATCTCCGTGTTCATCTCCGTGTTCATCTCAATGTTCATCTCCGTGTTCATCTCCGTTTCCGTCTTCATCTCCGTTTCCGTCTTCATCTCCATATCCGTATTCATATCCGTGTTCATCTGCGTGTTCATCTCCGTGTTCATCTCCGTGTTCATCTCCGTGTTCATCTCCGTCTTCATCTCCGTCTTCATCTCCGTGTTCATCTCCGCGTTCATTTCCGTGTTCATCTCCGTTTTCATCTCCGTGTTCATCTCCGTGTTCATCTCCGTGTTCATCTCCGTTTCCGTCTTCATCTCCATCTCCGTGTTCATCTCCATATCCGTATTCATATCCGTGTTCATCTCCGAGTTCATCTCCGTGTTCATCTCCGTGTTCATCTCCGTGTTCATCTCAGTATTCATCTCCGTGTTCATCTCCATTTTCATCTCAGTGTTCATCTCCGTGTTCATCTCCGTGTTCATCTCCGTTTCCGTCTCCATCTCCGTGTTCATCTCCATATCCGTATTCATATCCGTGTTCATCTCCGAGTTCATCTCCGTGTTCATCTCCGTGTTCATCTCAGTATTCATCTCCGTTTTCATCTTTGTGTTCATCTCCGTGTTCATCTCCGTGTTCATCTACTTTTTCATCTCCGTGTTCATCTCCGTGTTCATCTCAATGTTCATCTCCGTTTTCATCTCCGTTTTCATCTCCGTGTTCATCTCCGTGTTCATCTCCGTTTCCGTCTTCATCTCCATCTCCGTGTTCATCTCCATATCCGTATTCGTATCCGTGTTCATCTCCGAGTTCATCTCCGTGTTCATCTCCGTGTTCATCTCAATGTTCATCTCCGTTTTCATCTCCGTGTTCATCTCCGTCTACATCTCCGAGTTCATCTCCGTGTTCATCTCCGTGTTCATCTCCGTTTTCATCTCAGTGTTCATCTCCATGTTCATCTCCGTGTTCATCTCATTGTCATCTCCGTGTTCATCTTCGTTTTCGTCTCCGTGTTCATCTCCGTTTTCATCTCCGTGTTCATCTCCGTGTTCATCTCCGTGTTCATCTCCGTTTTCATCTCCGTGTTCATCTCCGTTTTCATCTCAGTGTTCATCTCCGTGTTCATCTTTGTGTTCATCTCCGCGTTTATATCCATGTTCATCTCCGTGGTCATCTCCGTGTTCATCTCCGTGTTCATCTCCGTTTCCGTCTTCATCTCCGTGTTCATCTCCATATCCGTATTCATATCCGTGTTCATCTCCGTGTTCATCTCCGTGTTCATCTCCGTGTTCATCTCCGTGTTCATCTCCGTGTTCATCTCCGTGTTCATCTCCGTGTTCATCTCCGTCTTCATCTCCGTGTTCATCTCCGTCTTCATCTCCGTGTTCATCTCCGTTTCCGTCTTCATCTCCGTTTCCGTCTTCATCTCCGTGTTCATCTCCATATCCGTATTCATATCCGTGTTCATCTGCGTGTTCATCTCCGTGTTCATCTCCGTGTTCATCTCCGTGTTCATCTCCGTCTTCATCTCCGTGTTCATCTCCGTGTTCATCTCCGTGTTCATCTCCGTGTTCATCTCCGTGTTCATCTCCGTCTTCATCTCCGTGTTCATCTCCGTTTCCGTCTTCATCTCCGTTTCCGTCTTCATCTCCGTTTCCGTCTTCATCTCCGTGTTCATCTCCATATCCGTATTCATATCCGTGTTCATCTGCGTGTTCATCTCCGTGTTCATCTCCGTGTTCATCTCCGTCTTCATCTCCGTCTTCATCTCCGTGTTCATCTCCGCGTTCATTTCCGTGTTCATCTCCGTTTTCATCTCCGTGTTCATCTCCGTGTTCATCTCCGTGTTCATCTCCGTTTCCGTCTTCATCTCCATCTCCGTGTTCATCTCCATATCCGTATTCATATCCGTGTTCATCTCCGAGTTCATCTCCGTGTTCATCTCCGTGTTCATCTCCGTGTTCATCTCAGTATTCATCTCCGTTTTCATCTCAGTTTTCATCTCCGTGTTCATCTCCGTGTTCATCTACTTTTTCATCTCCGTGTTCATCTCCGTGTTCATCTCCGTGTTCATCTCCGTGTTCATCTCCGTGTTCATCTCCGTGTTCATCTCCATATCCGTATTCATATCCGTGTTCATCTCCGTGTTCATCTCCGTGTTCATCTCCGTGTTCATCTCCGTGTTCATCTCCGTGTTCATCTCCGTGTTCATCTCCGTCTTCATCTCCGTGTTCATCTCCGTCTTCATCTCCGTGTTCATCTCCGTATTCATCTCGGTGTTCATCTCCGTGTTCATCTCCGTGTTCATCTCCTTGTTCATCTTCGTTTTCATCTCCGTGTTCATCTCCGTTTTCATCTCAGTGTTCATCTCCGTGTTCATCTCCGTTTTCATCTCCGTTTTTATCTCCGTGATCATCTCCGTGTTCATCTCCGTGTTAATTTCCGTGTTCATCTCCATCTACATCTCCGTGTTCATCTACGTGTTCATCTCCGTCATCATCTCCGTTCTCCTCTCGGTGTTCATCTCTATCTTCGTGTTCATCTCCGTGTTTATCTACGTTTTCATCTTCGTGTTCATCTCCGTGTTCATCTCCATCTTCGTCTCCATCTCCGTCTTCATCTCCGTCTTCATCTTCGTCTTCATCTCCGTGTTTATTTCCGTGTTCATCTCCGTCATCATCTTCGTTTTCATCTCCGTGCTCTTCTCCATCTCCGTCTTCATCTCCATCATCATCTTCGTTTACATCTCCGTTTTCACCTCCGTTTTCATCTCCGTGTTCATCTCCGTGTTCATCTCCGTGTTCATCTCCGTCTACATCTCCGTGTTCATCTTTGTGTTTATCTCCGCGTTCATCTCCGTTTTCATCTCTGTGTTCATCTCCGTGTTCATCTTTTGTGTTCATCTCCGCGTTCATCTCCGTGTTCATCTCCGTTTTCATCTCCGTGTTCATCTTCGTCTTCATCTCCGTGTTTATTTCCGTGTTCATCTCCGTCATCATCTTCGTTTTCATCTCCGTGCTCTTCTCCATCTCCGTCTTCATCTTCATTTCATCTAATTCATCATATCATCTTCCATCTCCATCTTCATCTCCATCTCCGTCTTCATGTCCGTCTTCATCGCCGTCTTGATCTCCGTCTTGATCTCTGTCTTCATTTTCATTTAATCTTTTTCTTCATCTGCATCTCCGTCTTCATCTTCATCTCTTCTTATTTTTCATATCAAAGGTCAAAGGTCAAAGGTGAAAGTTCAAAGGTCAATGTTAAAATGTCATACTTCAAAGGTCAAAGGTCAAAGTTCAAATGTCTAATTTCAAAGATCAAAATTCAAATATCTAAGTTCAAAGGTCAAAGTTCAAAGGTCAAAGGTCAAAGTTCAAATGCCTAAGTTCAATGTACAAATGTCTAATTTCAAAGGTTAAATTCAAATGTGTAATTTCAAAGGACAAAGTAAAAATGTATTAATTTTAAGGGCAAAGGTCAAAGTTCAAATGTCTCAGTTCACAGGTCAAAGGTCATAGTTAAAATGCAACGTACGTGCAATTACACGTGTAAAAATACGTGCAATTACACGTGCAAGTACACGTGCGGTTACACGTGAATTAACACGTGCAGTTGCACGTGCATGTACGTGCAAATCCACGAAATTGAAAATGAACACACACTTGCACACGTAGACGTGGACGTGTCACGTTATGGTTATCTCAGCAGAACTCATGTTGGTTATAAAAGATGGGGATCGGTGGAATGTTCAGAGATTTGACGAATAGGAAAATCTCGAACATGACTGTAATCACTCTGGAAATGACTCCAAAAGGAAACGTAAGAGAAAACACCGTGTTCACGGAACAACGGAACAGAGTTGCGAGGATAATATAATCGAGAAAGGTATTTTTCTGTGGAAACAATTTTTCTTTGGGAGTTTTGAGGTTATCGTTTTCTGAAACGTCAAAGTAGATTGGAAATAATGACAACGAATATCGAGACGACGGATTAATAATGTATGTGTTAGAAACCGATTCTTCCTTTTTTATACAATATATACTTTATATTAACAAAACTTTTAATATTTCAGAAACTTTTACACTGAGAAAACAACGCGTCAAAAGGAGCTGTCAGTGACATTCGATAAACACAAATGAAGTCAGCAGCAAAACGATCCTGAGTAAAACAAGTATTACTAAAAATGGCAAGTATATTTTGCATGTCTTTGCAAAGTCTTTGTGCTTTGACCTTTTTGCACGTTCGTCCTTATAACAATCGTAATATAAGTTCATTCATTTCGATTTATGTACCTAACATATGGATACAACGTATATACGATGGCGTCTATTACGTACATGTAATGTATTAACGTATATACATCCATCATCGGGTGCTAGGTAAAATGAATCATCAAATCATATTCGCTAACGACGAATGCAACGTAAAAATACCATCAAGCCATATCATTTACACGTAAATAACATATCAACAAATTTTTTTTACAAAACATTTTCATTTAGGCGGTTGATATTTTTCATTATCCTATTATATCAACCAATACACGTACAAACCAATTAAATCAACCAATAATTAACAATAACAACAATAAAGCAATGATTAATAAGTTTTTTTTGAAATCAATCAATAAGTTTTCGGGTTTTTATTTGAATACGTTTCTCGATAATGTTATCCTCGTTATATTATATTCTTCCGTTGTTCCCGTGAACACTGTATTCTCTTAGGTTTCCTTTTGGAGCCATTTCCAGAGTGATTACAGTCATGTTTCGAGATTTTTCTATTCGTCAAATCTCTCTCTCTCTGTCCACCGATCACAAAATAATCCACCGATCACCATCTTTTTATAACCAACACGAGTTCTGCTGAGACAACCATAACATGACACGTCCACGTCTACGTGTGCAAGTGTGTGTTCATTTTCAATTTCGTGGATTTTCACGTACATGCAAATGTGTAATTATATATGCAGGTGTACTAGCACATGTGCTAGTACACCTGCGATTACACGTGCATTCACATGTGAATGCACATGTAATCGCACGTGTACTTGCACGTGTAAATCGCACGAGTAATTGCACGTGTACTAGCACATGTGAATGCACGTGTAATCGCACGTGTAATCGCACATGTAAATCGCACGTGTAATTGCACGTGTGGATGCACGTGTAAATCTACGAGTATGACACGTGTAATTGCACGTGTAATTGCAAGTGTATTAACAAGTGTAATTGCACGTGTAATTGCACGTGTGGATGCATAATCAGACGTGTAAATCCACGAGTAATGACACGTGTAATTGCACGTGTAATTGCAAGTGTATTAACACGTGTAATTGCACGTGTGGATGCACGTGTAATCGAAGTGTAAATCCACGAGTAATGACACGTGTAATTGCACGTGTAATCACACGTGTAATCGCACGTGTAAATCCACGATAAATCGCACGTGTAATCGCACGTGTACTTGCACGTGTAAATGCACGTGTAATTGCACGTGATATTGCACGTATAAATGCGCGTGTAATTGCACGTGCAATTGCACGTGTAAATCCACGAGTAATTGCACGAGTAAATCTACGAGTAATCACACTTGTAATTGTACGTGTAATCGCACGTGTCATTACACATGTACTTGCACGTGTAATTGCACGTGTAATTTCATGTGTATTTACACGTGTAATTTCACGTGTATTTGCACGTGTATTTGCACGTGTATTTGCACGTGTCATAGCACGTATATTTGCACGTGTGAATGCACGTGTGAATGCACGTGTAATCGCACGTGTAAGCCCACGGGTAATGACACGTGTAATTGCACGTGTACTTGCACGTGTAAATGCACGTGTAATTGCACGTGCAGTTAAACATGTATTTACACGTGCAATTACACGTGCAACACACGTGCAATACACGTGCAATAAACGTACATTTCACGTGCATTTTCACGTGCATTTACACTTGCATTTACGCGTACACCTATACGTGCAGTTACACGTGCAATTACACATGTAGTCACACGTGCAATTACACGTGCAAATACACGTGCAAATACACGTGTATTTACACGTACAATTACACGTGCATTAACACTTGCAAGTACACGTGCAAAAAGAAATGCAATCACACGTGCAATTACACGATCAATTACACGTGCATTAACACTTGCAAGTACACGTGCAAAAACAAATGCAATATCACGTGCAATTACACGTGCAAATACACGTGCACTTACACGTACATCTACACGTGCAATTACACGTGTATTTACACGTGCAATTACTCGTGCATTAACACTTGCAAGTACACGTGCAAAAACAAATGCAATCACACGTTCAATTACCCGTGAAATTATTACACGTGCTAAAACACGTGCAAAAACACGTGCAATCACACTTGCGATTACACGTGAATTTACACGTGCAATGACACATGCAATACACGTGCAATTACACGTGCAATTATTACACGTGCAATTACACGTACAAAACACGTGCAATAACACGTCCATTTACAAGTGCACTTACACATGCATTTACACATGCATTTATACGTGCAATTACTTTTGTATTTACACGTGCATTTACACGTACGTAACACGTGCAATTACACGTGCAAATACACGTGCAAATACACCTGTAGTACACGTGCAATTACACGGGCAATTACACGTGCAATTATCCGTGCAAATACACGTGCAAGTTCACGGCCAATTTCACGTGGACGCACACGTGCAATTTAAAGAGAAACAAGTGTCATGTTTTACGTTATATTTATAGCATTTGTACATGGGTTCTTCGACCTGTAGACATTTGAACTTTGAACTTTGACCTTTGCGATTTGACCTTTGAACTTTAAACCTTGCATTTTGACATTTGATCTTCGGCAAAGGCCGTCAGAGGACGTGTGAATTTTGAGCGTTGATCTTTGAACGTTACCTTTGAACTTTGAACTTTGACCATTGAACTTTGACCTTTGAACTAGGCCTTTGAACATTGAGCTTTGACCTTTTAACTTTGACCTTTGAACTTGCCTTTGAACTTTAAACTTTGCCTTTGAACTTTGACCTTTGAACTTTGAACTTTGCATTTGAACTTTGACACTTGAACTTTACTTTTGAACTTTGACATCTGAACTTCACCTTTGAACTTTGTCTTTGAACTTTGACACTTGAACTTTGCCTTTGAACTTTGACCTTTGAACTTTGAACTTTGCCTTAACTTTACCTTTGAACTTTGAACTTTGCCTTTGAACTTTACACGTACATTAACACGTGCATTTACACGTGCATTAACACGTACAAGCACACGTGCAATTACACGAGAACACACATTTGCACACGTAGACGTAAACGTTCATGTTTGCGTTGAGGTCAACAGCAGAGCTCATGGTTGGATATAAAAGATTAGGATCGGGGGATCGTTCAAAGTGATTTGATTCGATCGGCAATAGGAAACGTACACAGAGAATACACAATGTTCACGGGAACAGGGGTGTTGCGAGGATAATATCGAGATATTTCTTCTGTGGAAACAAACTGCGGAAGTTTTGGGGTTATCATTTTCTGAAACGTCAAAGTTAATTGGAAATTATGAAAACAATACGACGGATCAATAAAGTATTATTGTTAGAATTCGATCCTTCCTATTTTTATACAGTATATTAACTAATAAATCTTTTAATCTTATTTAGAAACCGATACCCGGAGAACAACGCGTCAAAAGAGACTGTCAGTGACCGATAAACACAAATGAAGTCAGCAACAAAACGATCCTGAGCAAAACAAGTATTGTTAAAAATGGCAAGTAAATTTTGCATGTCTCTGCACATTGCTTTGACATTTTTGCACGTACGTCAGTATCGATACGTAAGTATCATCATAATATGAGTTCATTTCGATTTATGTACCTAACGTATATATACATAATCGTATATGTATACTACGGTACGATACTTCGTATACGTATAAAAACGTATTAACGTATATGCCAACGACTAATGACAAATCTCCACGCATGAACAACACATCAGCAAGCATTTTTCACAAAGCATATTCTTGTGGGCGGTCGATATTTTTCATCAACCTATAATCAATTAATACACGCACAAACCAATTAAACAGTAAAAGTAACAGCAACAGCAACAGCAACAGCAACATCAATTAAGCAATGATGAATAGGGTTTTTTTTTTTTTTTTTTTTTTTTTTTTTTTAAGTCCCTGACGTTTCCCCTTACAGGACAAGTCTTCTACTTTCCTCCTCCCTCGCCTCTTCAAGTCCTCCAATCACACACGTATATTCCTCCATAGACTATAAAATCATATGTTTTTCGATCAACGACAATAGTAAAAAATAATGAATTCTTCTCACTTGTTCATTTCAGGCACACTACCGCCACCTGTCTACCAGTAGAAAGCAGAAAGCAGATTTCTTCTATCATACATCGCGATACGGAGTTTCCGACTATTCGTCTACAGGTGACAAAATATCTTCATAAAATGGTATGTTTAATTCATTTAATTATTTTTTGTTCTTCGTTCATTTTTCGCTTCTTAATTTAGTTTATTTAGTTTATTCTTTGCGTACAAGATAAGAGTTTTGTTGAGTTTCTTCTTGCTGTTTATTTATTGATATTTTCTGTTTGATTTTTGACAAATTTCGTGTTTACTTATGTTCTTACGTAAATAATTTAATTTAACCTTTTTTGGCATTCGCAAAGGCGAAACTTAGACATTTTAACTTAAAAAATCTGAACTTCTTCCTTTTGATCTTTGTACTTTGATTTTTGCTCTTTGCCCTTTGACCTTCGACATTTTCCTTTTACCTTTGACATTTTTCTTTGACCCTTGACATTTTTCTTTGACCCTTGACATTTTTCTTTGACCCTTGACATTTTTCTTTGACCCTTGACATTTTTCTTTGACCCTTGACTTTTTTCTTTGACCTTTGACATTTTCCTTTAACCCTTGACATTTTCCAAAGAAAAAGGGTCAAAACCCTTGACATTTTTCTTTGATCTTTGACATTTTCCTTTGACCCTTGACATATATCTTTGACCTTTGACATTTTCCTTTGACCCTTGACATTTTCTTTGACCTTTGACCTTTGTGACCTTTGAACTTTGATCTTTTTACTTTGAAATTTACCTTCTGACGTTAGCTCTGATAATTTTTTTTTTTTTTTTTTTTTTTTTTTTTTTTTTTTTTTTTTTTTTTTTTTGTAGGTTAGGTTAGGTTAGGTTAGGTTAGGTTAGGTTAGGTTAGGTTAGGTTAGGTTAGGTTAGGTTAGGTTAGGTTAGGTTAGGTTAGGTTAGGTTAGGTTAGGTTAGGTTAGGTTAGGTTAGGTTAGGTTAGGTTAGGTTAGGTTAGGTTAGGTTAGGTTAGGTTAGGTTAGGTTAGGTTAGGTTAGGTTAGGTTAGGTTAGGTTAGGTTAGGTTAGGTTAGGTTAGGTTAGGTTAGGTTAGGTTAGGTTAGGTTAGGTTAGGTTAGGTTAGGTTAGGTTAGGTTAGGTTAGGTTAGGTTAGGTTAGGTTAGGTTAGGTTAGGTTAGGTTAGGTTAGGTTAGGTTAGGTTAGGTTAGGTTAGGTTAGGTTAGGTTAGGTTAGGTTAGGTTAGGTTAGGTTAGGTTAGGTTAGGTTAGGTTAGGTTAGGTTAGGTTAGGTTAGGTTAGGTTAGGTTAGGTTAGGTTAGGTTAGGTTAGGTTAGGTTAGGTTAGGTTAGGTTAGGTTAGGTTAGGTTAGGTTAGGTTAGGTTAGGTTAGGTTAGGTTAGGTTAGGTTAGGTTAGGTTAGGTTAGGTTAGGTTAGGTTAGGTTAGGTTAGGTTAGGTTAGGTTAGGTTAGGTTAGGTTAGGTTAGGTTAGGTTAGGTTAGGTTAGGTTAGGTTAGGTTAGGTTAGGTTAGGTTAGGTTAGGTTAGGTTAGGTTAGGTTAGGTTAGGTTAGGTTAGGTTAGGTTAGGTTAGGTTAGGTTAGGTTAGGTTAGGTTAGGTTAGGTTAGGTTAGGTTAGGTTAGGTTAGGTTAGGTTAGGTTAGGTTAGGTTAGGTTAGGTTAGGTTAGGTTAGGTTAGGTTAGGTTAGGTTAGGTTAGGTTAGGTTAGGTTAGGTTAGGTTAGGTTAGGTTAGGTTAGGTTAGGTTAGGTTAGGTTAGGTTAGGTTAGGTTAGGTTAGGTTAGGTTAGGTTAGGTTAGGTTAGGTTAGGTTAGGTTAGGTTAGGTTAGGTTAGGTTAGGTTAGGTTAGGTTAGGTTAGGTTAGGTTAGGTTAGGTTAGGTTAGGTTAGGTTAGGTTAGGTTAGGTTAGGTTAGGTTAGGTTAGGTTAGGTTAGGTTAGGTTAGGTTAGGTTAGGTTAGGTTAGGTTAGGTTAGGTTAGGTTAGGTTAGGTTAGGTTAGGTTAGGTTAGGTTAGGTTAGGTTAGGTTAGGTTAGGTTAGGTTAGGTTAGGTTAGGTTAGGTTAGGTTAGGTTAGGTTAGGTTAGGTTAGGTTAGGTTAGGTTAGGTTAGGTTAGGTTAGGTTAGGTTAGGTTAGGTTAGGTTAGGTTAGGTTAGGTTAGGTTAGGTTAGGTTAGGTTAGGTTAGGTTAGGTTAGGTTAGGTTAGGTTAGGTTAGGTTAGGTTAGGTTAGGTTAGGTTAGGTTAGGTTAGGTTAGGTTAGGTTAGGTTAGGTTAGGTTAGGTTAGGTTAGGTTAGGTTAGGTTAGGTTAGGTTAGGTTAGGTTAGGTTAGGTTAGGTTAGGTTAGGTTAGGTTAGGTTAGGTTAGGTTAGGTTAGGTTAGGTTAGGTTAGGTTAGGTTAGGTTAGGTTAGGTTAGGTTAGGTTAGGTTAGGTTAGGTTAGGTTAGGTTAGGTTAGGTTAGGTTAGGTTAGGTTAGGTTAGGTTAGGTTAGGTTAGGTTAGGTTAGGTTAGGTTAGGTTAGGTTAGGTTAGGTTAGGTTAGGTTAGGTTAGGTTAGGTTAGGTTAGGTTAGGTTAGGTTAGGTTAGGTTAGGTTAGGTTAGGTTAGGTTAGGTTAGGTTAGGTTAGGTTAGGTTAGGTTAGGTTAGGTTAGGTTAGGTTAGGTTAGGTTAGGTTAGGTTAGGTTAGGTTAGGTTAGGTTAGGTTAGGTTAGGTTAGGTTAGGTTAGGTTAGGTTAGGTTAGGTTAGGTTAGGTTAGGTTAGGTTAGGTTAGGTTAGGTTAGGTTAGGTTAGGTTAGGTTAGGTTAGGTTAGGTTAGGTTAGGTTAGGTTAGGTTAGGTTAGGTTAGGTTAGGTTAGGTTAGGTTAGGTTAGGTTAGGTTAGGTTAGGTTAGGTTAGGTTAGGTTAGGTTAGGTTAGGTTAGGTTAGGTTAGGTTAGGTTAGGTTAGGTTAGGTTAGGTTAGGTTAGGTTAGGTTAGGTTAGGTTAGGTTAGGTTAGGTTAGGTTAGGTTAGGTTAGGTTAGGTTAGGTTAGGTTAGGTTAGGTTAGGTTAGGTTAGGTTAGGTTAGGTTAGGTTAGGTTAGGTTAGGTTAGGTTAGGTTAGGTTAGGTTAGGTTAGGTTAGGTTAGGTTAGGTTAGGTTAGGTTAGGTTAGGTTAGGTTAGGTTAGGTTAGGTTAGGTTAGGTTAGGTTAGGTTAGGTTAGGTTAGGTTAGGTTAGGTTAGGTTAGGTTAGGTTAGGTTAGGTTAGGTTAGGTTAGGTTAGGTTAGGTTAGGTTAGGTTAGGTTAGGTTAGGTTAGGTTAGGTTAGGTTAGGTTAGGTTAGGTTAGGTTAGGTTAGGTTAGGTTAGGTTAGGTTAGGTTAGGTTAGGTTAGGTTAGGTTAGGTTAGGTTAGGTTAGGTTAGGTTAGGTTAGGTTAGGTTAGGTTAGGTTAGGTTAGGTTAGGTTAGGTTAGGTTAGGTTAGGTTAGGTTAGGTTAGGTTAGGTTAGGTTGGTTAGGTTAGGTTAGGTTAGGTTAGGTTAGGTTAGGTTAGGTTAGGTTAGGTTAGGTTAGGTTAGGTTAGGTTAGGTTAGGTTAGGTTAGGTTAGGTTAGGTTAGGTTAGGTTAGGTTAGGTTAGGTTAGGTTAGGTTAGGTTAGGTTAGGTTAGGTTAGGTTAGGTTAGGTTAGGTTAGGTTAGGTTAGGTTAGGTTAGGTTAGGTTAGGTTAGGTTAGGTTAGGTTAGGTTAGGTTAGGTTAGGTTAGGTTAGGTTAGGTTAGGTTAGGTTAGGTTAGGTTAGGTTAGGTTAGGTTAGGTTAGGTTAGGTTAGGTTAGGTTAGGTTAGGTTAGGTTAGGTTAGGTTAGGTTAGGTTAGGTTAGGTTAGGTTAGGTTAGGTTAGGTTAGGTTAGGTTAGGTTAGGTTAGGTTAGGTTAGGTTAGGTTAGGTTAGGTTAGGTTAGGTTAGGTTAGGTTAGGTTAGGTTAGGTTAGGTTAGGTTAGGTTAGGTTAGGTTAGGTTAGGTTAGGTTAGGTTAGGTTAGGTTAGGTTAGGTTAGGTTAGGTTAGGTTAGGTTAGGTTAGGTTAGGTTAGGTTAGGTTAGGTTAGGTTAGGTTAGGTTAGGTTAGGTTAGGTTAGGTTAGGTTAGGTTAGGTTAGGTTAGGTTAGGTTAGGTTAGGTTAGGTTAGGTTAGGTTAGGTTAGGTTAGGTTAGGTTAGGTTAGGTTAGGTTAGGTTAGGTTAGGTTAGGTTAGGTTAGGTTAGGTTAGGTTAGGTTAGGTTAGGTTAGGTTAGGTTAGGTTAGGTTAGGTTAGGTTAGGTTAGGTTAGGTTAGGTTAGGTTAGGTTAGGTTAGGTTAGGTTAGGTTAGGTTAGGTTAGGTTAGGTTAGGTTAGGTTAGGTTAGGTTAGGTTAGGTTAGGTTAGGTTAGGTTAGGTTAGGTTAGGTTAGGTTAGGTTAGGTTAGGTTAGGTTAGGTTAGGTTAGGTTAGGTTAGGTTAGGTTAGGTTAGGTTAGGTTAGGTTAGGTTAGGTTAGGTTAGGTTAGGTTAGGTTAGGTTAGGTTAGGTTAGGTTAGGTTAGGTTAGGTTAGGTTAGGTTAGGTTAGGTTAGGTTAGGTTAGGTTAGGTTAGGTTAGGTTAGGTTAGGTTAGGTTAGGTTAGGTTAGGTTAGGTTAGGTTAGGTTAGGTTAGGTTAGGTTAGGTTAGGTTAGGTTAGGTTAGGTTAGGTTAGGTTAGGTTAGGTTAGGTTAGGTTAGGTTAGGTTAGGTTAGGTTAGGTTAGGTTAGGTTAGGTTAGGTTAGGTTAGGTTAGGTTAGGTTAGGTTAGGTTAGGTTAGGTTAGGTTAGGTTAGGTTAGGTTAGGTTAGGTTAGGTTAGGTTAGGTTAGGTTAGGTTAGGTTAGGTTAGGTTAGGTTAGGTTAGGTTAGGTTAGGTTAGGTTAGGTTAGGTTAGGTTAGGTTAGGTTAGGTTAGGTTAGGTTAGGTTAGGTTAGGTTAGGTTAGGTTAGGTTAGGTTAGGTTAGGTTAGGTTAGGTTAGGTTAGGTTAGGTTAGGTTAGGTTAGGTTAGGTTAGGTTAGGTTAGGTTAGGTTAGGTTAGGTTAGGTTAGGTTAGGTTAGGTTAGGTTAGGTTAGGTTAGGTTAGGTTAGGTTAGGTTAGGTTAGGTTAGGTTAGGTTAGGTTAGGTTAGGTTAGGTTAGGTTAGGTTAGGTTAGGTTAGGTTAGGTTAGGTTAGGTTAGGTTAGGTTAGGTTAGGTTAGGTTAGGTTAGGTTAGGTTAGGTTAGGTTAGGTTAGGTTAGGTTAGGTTAGGTTAGGTTAGGTTAGGTTAGGTTAGGTTAGGTTAGGTTAGGTTAGGTTAGGTTAGGTTAGGTTAGGTTAGGTTAGGTTAGGTTAGGTTAGGTTAGGTTAGGTTAGGTTAGGTTAGGTTAGGTTAGGTTAGGTTAGGTTAGGTTAGGTTAGGTTAGGTTAGGTTAGGTTAGGTTAGGTTAGGTTAGGTTAGGTTAGGTTAGGTTAGGTTAGGTTAGGTTAGGTTAGGTTAGGTTAGGTTAGGTTAGGTTAGGTTAGGTTAGGTTAGGTTAGGTTAGGTTAGGTTAGGTTAGGTTAGGTTAGGTTAGGTTAGGTTAGGTTAGGTTAGGTTAGGTTAGGTTAGGTTAGGTTAGGTTAGGTTAGGTTAGGTTAGGTTAGGTTAGGTTAGGTTAGGTTAGGTTAGGTTAGGTTAGGTTAGGTTAGGTTAGGTTAGGTTAGGTTAGGTTAGGTTAGGTTAGGTTAGGTTAGGTTAGGTTAGGTTAGGTTAGGTTAGGTTAGGTTAGGTTAGGTTAGGTTAGGTTAGGTTAGGTTAGGTTAGGTTAGGTTAGGTTAGGTTAGGTTAGGTTAGGTTAGGTTAGGTTAGGTTAGGTTAGGTTAGGTTAGGTTAGGTTAGGTTAGGTTAGGTTAGGTTAGGTTAGGTTAGGTTAGGTTAGGTTAGGTTAGGTTAGGTTAGGTTAGGTTAGGTTAGGTTAGGTTAGGTTAGGTTAGGTTAGGTTAGGTTAGGTTAGGTTAGGTTAGGTTAGGTTAGGTTAGGTTAGGTTAGGTTAGGTTAGGTTAGGTTAGGTTAGGTTAGGTTAGGTTAGGTTAGGTTAGGTTAGGTTAGGTTAGGTTAGGTTAGGTTAGGTTAGGTTAGGTTAGGTTAGGTTAGGTTAGGTTAGGTTAGGTTAGGTTAGGTTAGGTTAGGTTAGGTTAGGTTAGGTTAGGTTAGGTTAGGTTAGGTTAGGTTAGGTTAGGTTAGGTTAGGTTAGGTTAGGTTAGGTTAGGTTAGGTTAGGTTAGGTTAGGTTAGGTTAGGTTAGGTTAGGTTAGGTTAGGTTAGGTTAGGTTAGGTTAGGTTAGGTTAGGTTAGGTTAGGTTAGGTTAGGTTAGGTTAGGTTAGGTTAGGTTAGGTTAGGTTAGGTTAGGTTAGGTTAGGTTAGGTTAGGTTAGGTTAGGTTAGGTTAGGTTAGGTTAGGTTAGGTTAGGTTAGGTTAGGTTAGGTTAGGTTAGGTTAGGTTAGGTTAGGTTAGGTTAGGTTAGGTTAGGTTAGGTTAGGTTAGGTTAGGTTAGAGTTAGGTTAGGTTAGGTTAGGTTAGGTTAGGTTAGGTTAGGTTAGGTTAGGTTAGGTTAGGTTAGGTTAGGTTAGGTTAGGTTAGGTTAGGTTAGGTTAGGTTAGGTTAGGTTAGGTTAGGTTAGGTTAGGTTAGGTTAGGTTAGGTTAGGTTAGGTTAGGTTAGGTTAGGTTAGGTTAGGTTAGGTTAGGTTAGGTTAGGTTAGGTTAGGTTAGGTTAGGTTAGGTTAGGTTAGGTTAGGTTAGGTTAGGTTAGGTTAGGTTAGGTTAGGTTAGGTTAGGTTAGGTTAGGTTAGGTTAGGTTAGGTTAGGTTAGGTTAGGTTAGGTTAGGTTAGGTTAGGTTAGGTTAGGTTAGGTTAGGTTAGGTTAGGTTAGGTTAGGTTAGGTTAGGTTAGGTTAGGTTAGGTTAGGTTAGGTTAGGTTAGGTTAGGTTAGGTTAGGTTAGGTTAGGTTAGGTTAGGTTAGGTTAGGTTAGGTTAGGTTAGGTTAGGTTAGGTTAGGTTAGGTTAGGTTAGGTTAGGTTAGGTTAGGTTAGGTTAGGTTAGGTTAGGTTAGGTTAGGTTAGGTTAGGTTAGGTTAGGTTAGGTTAGGTTAGGTTAGGTTAGGTTAGGTTAGGTTAGGTTAGGTTAGGTTAGGTTAGGTTAGGTTAGGTTAGGTTAGGTTAGGTTAGGTTAGGTTAGGTTAGGTTAGGTTAGGTTAGGTTAGGTTAGGTTAGGTTAGGTTAGGTTAGGTTAGGTTAGGTTAGGTTAGGTTAGGTTAGGTTAGGTTAGGTTAGGTTAGGTTAGGTTAGGTTAGGTTAGGTTAGGTTAGGTTAGGTTAGGTTAGGTTAGGTTAGGTTAGGTTAGGTTAGGTTAGGTTAGGTTAGGTTAGGTTAGGTTAGGTTAGGTTAGGTTAGGTTAGGTTAGGTTAGGTTAGGTTAGGTTAGGTTAGGTTAGGTT
>NW_028281818.1:0-48755 GCF_059751285.1 Brachycentrus maculatus
TTGGTTGTTTAATGTTTGTTATTTGTTGTATGCTTATGTTTGTTATTGATTGTGTTGGTGTTGCTTACGGGGCTGAAATTGGTAATTTGTGGTATGCACTTATTCCCATTAATTTTTAATGGTTTTTGAAGTTACTTCCCAAAACAGTTACCTCCACCCAATAACCCCCAAACTTATCACCATTGCCCCAACAATAATGCTGCCAATAATAATAACCGCACTTATTCTTGTGTTAAATGCTCCTCACACTCATTAGTAATCTATGATCATCGATGCGCAGATTCCCAAGTTAACAATCTGCATGATAAAAGCACATGCTCCTAATAAGCACAACAAAATAAACAACCAGTAAGTCAAATTCATGCTCTTGTCGCCCCCGAATAACCTCCAGTTTGCCAACGATGCCTTCCTTTGATAAGCTTTATAATGTTTGCTGATATGTTATTATTTGTGGAACTGGCGTCGATTGTGCCTATACTTGCTCGTTAGAGAGCAATATGAGACCAATACTCAGAGTGCAGACAAATGAAAATAATAGTGCTAAGTAAGATATCGTGAAGATTTGTTTGCCGTGAGTAACTTTTAGTTCGAGGTAAGGGTTTGGACAGGTTATTTTGTTGTCTTGGTTGGTGTCATGAGCAGGGATATTTTGATTATTGGTGGTCCATTCGAGGCCGATTATGTTAATAAGGGCTGCATTGATTACGAGAGTAACTTGGAGTAGTAAGACGATTGAAGTGGAGATGCAGATAATAATTAGTGGATATTTTAGTTGAGAGTTTTAAATCATTGGCGATATTGTTGAAAATGTTTGTGATTTTTAGGAGAGTATATTGTGTTGGTGTTTGTGTTTAGGTATCGCTATAATTGTATTGCTGTACTATCGAAGATTTTATGTTTGGAATACTTTCGTAATTTTCAAATATATGCTAAATTCGAATATAGCATTGTTTATTTAACATTAATTATATTTATCTGATATTTGTTGATACTATATTCTGCTTCATAAAACCCTTCACAATATAATAATATAACATTTACTTCATTAACTTTATTTGTTATTACTTTACTTTACTTAATTATTTACTTATTTATACCTTATGTGTATGTATGTACGTATGTATAATAATGCCTTATAAATGTGATCAGATCGCCAAACTAAAATGACAGTTCTTCCTAACAATTTGATCTTCACTAATCCCATCATGCTCAATATATACCTCAGTAATCGGTTCGTTATCTTCTGCAATATCTTCAATTGAGTGTTTATATAAGCGAAGGGATGCGTACTTCTTCTCAATTATTCTGCGAGTCTTCTAATTCTTTTCAACTGCCAGTAGGAATCCTTTGATTTTCACTTACGACTACTGACTATTTTGATTTATTTTCTTCTTATTATAATCTTACTTCTTCTTTAGGGTCATTATCCCTCTTTCTGTCTTCTCTGCGCCTTGGAAGTTTATATGAAAGTTCCAACAGCATAATTCGCGGATAATCAAGAAACTTCTGCAAAACTCACCAATTTCTGGAATTGAGACATTGTGGGTATTTAATGCGGAGAGCAGTTCCTAATCATATGTGTTGCCCTATTATTTTGGCTATTGGACAAATTATGATTGTTTCAGCTAACTTACACATTAAGCAACCACATAAAAATCCGATTCTGATAACCGACCGCCTTCCCTCTGATACTTCCTCATAAGTAAGTTCATGAATAGGTGCCCATTGCTCACAATCGAGCATCTCAAAGGATAGTATGGTTCTCGGTATTTCTCCATAAACTCTCTCAGGTAGTTCATTCTGTCAATGAACGAGCATATGTATAAAAATGGAGTAGTAGCCTTTTGCGATTATACCCATCGCGATGGCACTTTCTATAAATAGATCTGTAAGATGAATTACTATTGTTATTGATTTAACGATTATTTCTCTTGTGTTTTGAGGATGTTTTTGTAGCGAGTGATATCATTGATGAGCTTATTGTATTTTTGGGAATAACTTTGATACTATTTCTGCAGATAGAAATGGTAAATATGTTTGTATTTGTCTTATTTTTGTAGTAAATCTAACTTTGATGTCATTTATTTGTCGAAATGCCAGAAATCAGAGCGAATCAAATCTTACTCTAATAAGGAGAGTTTATTGATGACAATTCTTGTTACGTCATTGCCTGATTATTGGAATGTTATCTTTTCATAGAACTCGCAGATTCTTTAATAGTTTTGGGTTTCGATCTTTTATGTGGTTTCCTCATTAATTCCGAATAATTATAAATGATTCTATCGAAGCATCTTATGTTTGATTTCATGTTAGTATTCGGCTTCATCTTTTGGGAATTTGTCATCACTCCAAATTGTCTGCCAAAATGCATTTCTCTCAACAAGCACTCCCTCTAGAAATGTCCGACAATTAGCTTGTAACAGTCGATTGGTATGAATGCTCCGAATTTGGCTACCATAGACAAATTAACACACCATCTCCTGAATTATCTCTTGAGCTTGTCATCAACATCATAATTAGTAACTTATTCTAGGATCAAACGTAAATCCCACTCTGTAAACATGTAGATTTCCTTATTTATTTTGATTACTGCTGGATCAGAATTGTATAGGACTTGGTTGTTATGAGAAAACTACTGTAAGATATGATGTAATGTGCAGAGCTGTGAAATCAAGAGTCTTTTCTTATTTTTCTCAAAGTAGTTTGTTTCATCTTTCACAATAAGCGGGCAATGGTGCATGAAGGAGTTGCATATATTTCTACGGAGGTTTCTTTTTGGGACCAAACGGACTTTATCACAAAATTGGGTGAATCTCTCTGAGAAGTTTGTGCTCTATTCAGAAATAAGCCAAAGTCGAAATATATTTTCAGGCAGTAGAACAATCTCATCGAAAAATTGCTTCAAAAAGTCTGCTGCTTGTTAATTATTGCCCCCTTATATTATTAGCCATTGATTTTGGCCAATGCTCGATTTGATAAGACTTGATAGATCTGTCGTGTCTTTTGGAGACCAGCGAGCCGAAACAATCGGTGTGCTCGCTTCTTCTCCCTTATAATATCCTTTATAAATTTACTTTATCTTTTAGATGCCATTAATGGCTGTGTCATCCATAATCACCAATATTGGCCGATAGGGCTTCGTATTTTCTACAAAAGTACCGACCGGTGGGAAGCACTCTGTATACTTGACTCCCATGTTAATTTTGATCCATTCCTCTAACAGAAACATCACTGATGATGGCCTGATGCAACTAATCAGTAGAATTCTATAGAAAAAGTCGAGCCCTGAAAACTAATTAGGAATGGCTTCAAGTATTTTACTATAGCGACAAGTCAGCAAGGGCAAAAATATCTAACAGCTATTAATGAATAATCTTTTCAGATTGGGAATGTACTTTTCAACTTTGTTTATACGGGAGACTATTTTATTCCATTTCTCTTGGCTCACAGGAAGTTGGGGGACAAGGCTTCCTAATTGAGTCAGACTCTGCTGGAATATAGAGAATATGTTGGCTGAAGGTTATTATTGTTTTTAAAGAGGGTTCGGTTACGCATGATTATGTGAGGATGCCTGGATTTGAGTATCTTCATCTTTCTGAGTCTTAAATAAACAATTCCAGGGAAGATTTGGGTGGTTTACCTCAGCAATCAGTATTGCCACTACTATTTTTTATTTTGTTTTCAAAGCTTTGGAAATTTCTTTGTATAAACTATACTCAAAGTCATGACTATTCGCTTCATAGAGCTCAATAAACCACTGATACCCATACGCATAAATAGATGACACCCATTTCAATCTTTGTATGTTTTCATACATTGAGCCTACTTTCTTCACTTTATTCTCATATGGTTTCTTTATCCCTCTATTTGTTATTTCTGTGCAGTTGACTCAATCAATCGGTTTTCAATTTGTTTGTAGAGTCGGTTTGAATGCACTACAGTCCCAATAATTTATTCTGATTCTAATATTTACTATGCTGTAATCTTCTGTGAGAATAGACTCAGAAGCTTTTCCTAAATGCTGACCAATGTCAAAGTGTCTTTTGAATTTATTCTATATATTTATTAGATTCTTCCTTTCAGAAGTGGCATTTAGATTGCAATTACAGCATTCATAATCCTTTCCTAGAACTGTTCCCGAGTCATTTTAAAATTGATAATCTGAGTACTTCCTAAAAGCTACATCGAACATTTTTTATTCCTGAAAGTTGTGCAATATAAATAAAGCTGAAAGTTCTAATGAATAGGAATAATTTTATCTTTGCTTTTGAGTTACTTTTGATTAGAGAGTGCAGGTTTGATAATAAAGCGTAAATTTTAGTTGAATTTCGATGCATTAATTTAGACCAATACAATTCTGCCATAGAGGACCGCAGATTCGATTGTTTTTGTTATGATTTCTGAGTTTTAGGATATTCTGTCGACAGGGATTTGTGATTTCTGCCAGTTTAGCTTCTTCACGTAATTTACACCTTGCTCTTATGGGTCAAACATTAAGATTGTTTTCATGGGTGTGTTCTCGATGACTTTAAAATTATCAATAAGAAACTAATTATCGGCTATTTGTAGACTCTGATACATTTCAGATTATTCTCGACTGATGAACCATACAGAATTGCTTACACTACAGCTGACATTATGCTCTCTGCATAGCTGCTTGATATGTGCTTTGATAACTTTCCGAGTTTCATAAATATGTGGAGATATGTAGATAACCGAAGCAGCCATCAGAGTCGAATCCCCAAAATTATTAACCAGCTTCTAATCTATTACTTTGATATAGTTGTTCCATTTATCTTTCTCTTTCGATATCTATTTCAGAAGTTCGTATCCTCTTGTGAGCATTTTTTAGAATTTGGCAATTTGAAATCGGTACTATTGCAATGCTTACTTTTTATCTGTGTAATTGCTTTATAACTATTTTATCTTTACTTTCAGGATTTCAAGCTATCTTTGAATATGGGAAATCTCTCGTTCTTTATTTTAAAGCAAGACTGTTGTTTATTGGAGCTGATCTCGAATTTATTGAGTTTATTCGTAGATTCGGTATTGGTTGGCAACTGCGGAAACCCACAAGAAAAAGTAATATATTGCTTTATTGGCACTTTTTGCCTATTTTTCACTCCATCGTTTATATGTTAGACATTTTTCTTACAATTTGGCGAACATTTATTTTGTTACTTGTTCTCTCTTAAATTCAATTAGCAGACGACAGATAGATTTCGCATCTTTCGAAAGAACATACTTTTTCGCAGATTCAAAATAACTCTACTCGATTGTTTGCTTGCCATTGTTATCGACTACTTACTTAATAAGAGGGCCGTCATATGTCAAAATAACGAGGGCACTCAACACAGTTTTAATGAACTCTGAAGGATTCGCTAATGCTTTCACTTCTGAGATATGTGTAGGCTTAATTAAAGACACATTTTCCCAAGCTCTTTCTAGTTATTTGTTAACAATGACAACCTTCGCCTCAAGCTCAGCTTTGAGGATTCGTGATTATTTTATGATGAGCTCTAACTACTCGTTTTTTTTGATGAATATTTAGTTTGCCTCATGAGCATTCTTTTTTTGGATATTCAGGGATTTTACAGTTTTGGCAGTTTCACTCTCCATCACGATTATTGCTGGTTGCAGCTTTTTCATTTTGTTTTTGGTTGCTGTTAATTGCTGCTCAGTTTATTCGATTATTTGTAGGCCTCTTTCATATTTGAACTTTTTTTATTTGAGCTTTGCGTCGTTTGCTTCGAATATGTGTCTCACCAATGCAATGAAATTGAAATATAGGCCTTCCCAAATTGAAGACAACACACTAGTTTCTGATTGAGCAATTTGTGCACAAAATTGGTGTATTTTAGGGATAAAACTCAAATCGAATCCTAAATCAGATATTTATAGCCTTGCAATAAGACTTAGTCCCTATTCTGGCCATTACTGAATATAGAAGAAAGTGCAATATTTCTGCAATGCTGGGTACGTTCTTAAATTCGAAAGAAATGACTCATACATAGGATTAAGTAGGAGAACAAGATGCAGTTTTTTCTTTAGATAATTAGTAAGTTAAGCCCACATGTTACTCCTGTTTATTTAGAGATTCTTTTTGAGTAGATCGATTTGAATCATGTAGACAATTTACTAAATATCCGCCTATGAGTATATTTTTGGAAGATGCATTGTATTGAGCAGAGTGTTCACATCATTGGCTCTTTGCTATTTTTACATTTGGCGATGCTCGATTAAAAGTAATCCAATGTTCTTTGATTTATAGCAGCTTTTGATTGTGCTTTTTAGAGATTAACACCAATCTTTTGATTCTTGACTCTAAGAGATATAATAGAGATCTGAACTTATTAAATAGGATGCCAATTTTATTAGTATCTTTTTGCCACATTTCGCCAATCCAACTATCGCACAATGCTCATAGTCATTCGACAATGTCCGATATATTTTCACCAAATGTTAAATTAGTTCGGGGAATACAATGATAGAACTCTCTTCATGACTGAGAGATCGATACTAATCGCAGACATATTGCATTCTGTTGGTGAAATCGATGATGTTTGTAATTTATTAGCATTTGCTTATTGAAAGATTGCTGCCATCTAAGTTATGCAGCAATGGCAATTTATATATTTTGTCTTCGGAGTCAGTAATATTTAAAGCTGATTTCAAAGTAAGTAAGACAGTTCTTTGATGTTATAGTTTTGGTAACTTTGAGATAAAGTTTCTTGAAATTTCGAATTGTATAATTGTTGAAATTTTCGCCATATTTTGTTCCAGATTCCAAGATAAAATCCCTTTGTACGTCCTACTAAGATCCATCAAACTAAACTCGATGGAACTTTAATTCTTTTATTACTGCCATTCTCCATCCTTTAAAATAAACAAAAAATCAATAACTTTATTCAACTATACTCTGATGCTCTCCCCGTATCTCGTGAAAGAGTAGAAATGGGAGAATATGCCATTGAAAATTGTCTGTACTTACTGCTGTTAAATGTCTGGTAGAAATACGGGTTAGATGTGTCGAAAAATGCGTGGTTACAGACTTAAGCAGTTTTGTTCGAGTGTACTTTTAGAGAACTCAGAGTCACTAAATAGCTGGAGATCCTCTATCCATTATTAGTTTAAAGTCTGATAATTGTACCATGAGCCTTTCGATAAGATCATCCGGATTAGTTACGCAGCTTCTACGATATCGAACTTATTCTTAATTGGCATGTTTAAATCCTATATGAACACATTGTTCTTTAGGCCTGGCATTGCCCCTATTTTGACACTACCCTTCTTTATCATGACATCCCTTATTTTTTAGAATAATTCTTTTGATGTGCTTTTTTGGGTAAGGTGCAGTTGGTAAGTTCGGCTTTTATTTTCCTAAATTTGATTGAGGTAAGTTATTGCATAGCGAGTCTTGCATGTGTTGCTATATCCAAAAAGCAAAAGTATTTTGGCATTTGAGGGTTTGTGCTTCGAGGAAAGAAAGCTCTTAATATATTCACAGATTTTATAGTACTTTGGAGTGCTTACAAAGATATCTTCATATGCCAGTTTCATTTGATCTTCCCCCTCTTAATGGCTATCTTCTAGATTATTGATGTCCTAGTATTTTTTAAATTTGTTGAATTAAAATTATAGGGAAACTGGCTTTGTGTTTGCCTTTAACACAATCTGGAAAGGCGATTAATTAATCGACATGAAGGAGCGACAGAATTTATCATAGATAAACCTGCCAGTTTTTGTGAGAGTTCCTTACATAATTTGTGATAAGTAGTAAATGAAAGTGTCGTAGTTTATGGCTGGGGCCTCCTATATTTCAGATGATTCGAATGATTCCGATGATTTGCTTAGGAGGGAACAGACCCAATAGATTATAAACCTCTTTTATATTTTTATGATATATTCGTCCTTCAATTCCGTGATTAGTTCTTCAAAAAAAGTCAGTATTTTCATTGGAACTTCCGGGAGTATATTCTTAGCAACACTTCGATATGAGGATGGACTATATATGAGGATTCCCGATCGACTGACTGTTGCTGGTGTCGCCTTATTGAGTTATGTGCAGGACACAACAATTTTAAAATTGTTTGGTATGTTTATTATTTCCCCTGAAGAGAGACTCAACTTTCGTGTGCTATCGAGCACACTATTCAGATTCTACACCCATTCAGAATAAACTGAGCCATTGAAGACAATCATCGAATTTGTCAAATTTAACTTCTTGATGTAGTTTCTGAGATGTTGGGTGAATATGCCATCACTCCATAACTTTGTAGTGGGGTCAAGTTTGCCATAAAGTTATTCAACAGTTATTACATCATGATAGATAGTTTAGAATGACCATTGTTCTTTATATTATTGTTGGAAGAGATTAAGCATTGCTTGTTTGCCTGAAAGGGCTTATCCACATAGGAGGACACCGTCGCGAATTGTTAGTATCTCTTTAAAGTCACTTAATCGTTGTTGAGACAGTTGTAGCTCAGCCTTCGGAGAATATGTTGTGAATATTTATTAAAGCAATTTGGTGAATGCCTACCGATCGCATGGTTCCATCTTTGGGAGATTGAGGATGTTGAGAGCTGTGATAATTGAGTTTTATTCCGTGATTTCTCCTTAGTTTTCATTCTATGTAATAAGCTTATAACTCAGGTCAACTACACTCTTCAAGGCCCGGAGACTAAAATCGTAGAGTTCCTCACCTCCCCATAATTTCCGAGATGTCAGGAATATTTTAATAATCTTAGCACCTAGTTACTTGCCATGCACATACCCATACGAGAAGAGCAAAGATATACAAATATTAAGTTCATCAGGTTTAACCAATGCCACATTTCTGAACATTTAGTTAATGTTTTGAGGTATCTTTTGTCTCCCCTGATAGCTTGGGTTGTAAGTCACACAAAATTGGAAACTAGGCTCCAGCTTTATTAAATCTCCAAGGAAGTTTACTTACATTTTGTGATGAAAGTTCCTGAGTCTGTGCAATAGCGACAACTGCTCTGCTAACACTGAAAATATTTCCGAGGTTAACCTGTTGAATTAATCGAAGCACATCCATAAACCTGATACACTTAGAGCTTTTAGAAGGCGAGTAAGAGTGCTGACATCAAAATCCTAGGAACAGTTATAAATCAAGCAAGTTTTACCATATAATCGAGATATTTATTTGGTTGTTTAGCTTTTGCCTGTCCCTGCTGGCCCGATAGCTGCACAGCCTAAGCTGTACTTCCCTGCTAACACATACACGACCAGCATTCTCTAAGTGATGTTTGTGATCACTAACCTTGAATAGACTCCCAAGTAATGATATCCATATTAGTTATCGATATCCAAGATCCTTAATTTAATTGTGCCATTATGATTGTTTCCATCTTAATTATCGTTACTTTTGTCATTGAAAGTACATTTTAGCATTTTCTTGTACTCAAAGCTATCTTTTGTTATTTATTTATTCTATGTGAAATTTTGGATAATTTCCAATTTCGACATTGTTAGAATAATCAATGAACATAATGTTTTTTATTGGAGGAATGAAATGGTATTGTTCTTTTTGAATTATATGAATGATGACAGTCTTTTATTGTATATTTAGTAGAGATAGCTGAATTTCTTGTTTGTTGTAGCTTATTTAATTGAGGCTGTAAAACCAATTTCAAACAGTAAATACATAATTTGAGGAATTGCCGTACCTTCATTGATCATATCAATAAAGAAATTAGAATCGTTTAGTTTCGGTTTCGCCTTGAAATTTGTTGTTGAGTTTTTGAAAGTGGATTTGTTTGTTAGTCCTAGAGAACTCGAAACTAAACTCATAAACTAGATATCTGGCCTTATTGCTTGTGAAACCATATCAAGCAAAGTCGATTTAATTTATCTCTCGAGGCAATTCAACCAGATTTCAATATTGATATTCTTATAATCTATGCTTCTGTTTAGTTTCATGTTGCATGAACCATTGGTCGAAAATCCGATAATCTTCCCCATTTATTTATCTATGCTCAACTCTGTCACAGAGTCAAATAATTTTGGCATGATACTGCTGATTTTTGCAATATCCGAGGACATTGAAAAGAGTTAGAACATCTCTGAGTTCGACAATAGATAAAATCTGTTAAAGCCCTTTCTTTTTTGTTCAAGGTAGGTTATCAACTACTTTTTAATCTTTTACAGGCCTGTGAATATTGATTTCACTTTCTCGTAGATATTCTGACTGCTGCATGCGTCATTCACTGACAGTATGCTGTTAATGTATGTCAGGAGTTAGAGCCAAATTCGAAGGGTTTTGGCGAATTTTTTATTTTCGGATGGCATTTGTTTGACAATGTCTGTAGAATCGAAGATTGGGTGCAGTTCTATGAAAACTTGCTGGAATTATTCACATATGCGGAGACTACTGTTGATGTATAAACTCTTCTCATGTAACGCTTTAATTTCGACTTCGTACATCTTTTTCATAGGATTGAATTGCACAGATTCCAAATTCCCTAAAATCAAATCAATCTCCGAAGTCAAATCTTTGAGATTGGTTATCATTAGGATTTTATTCTTCTTTTTGTCTGAATACGAACTCATTGTGAATCTGAGTAAGTTTATTTATTTGGTGACTCTTTCTAAAGTTTGTTATAATGAAAATTGGTTCCATGCGTCATTCGATATGGTTTATAGTTGCTAAATATTATTCAGGAAACCTAATTGTATCGCCTCTTTCAATGTTAAATGTTCTATTTATTGCTTAATTGAAATTCCAATCTATTAGAGATGTCTTCGAGTGAAACCCTATCTTTTTATGATCTTCAGCAATCGTAGTTTTGGTTCGAATTATTCTATTTATTGTCTGTATTTTTCGGCTATTTTCAGAGTTTATTGATTATTTTTGGAAATAAGCAATTATTTTATTACCTTTTTCAGATTATTTGAAAGCTGCTTTAGTAAATTTTAAGGATCGATTAGCTTAAATGAGCCAATTGGTTCATTGAGCCATATTTCTGAAACCGTCTACCATTTCTATATGCTAATCCAAAGCGCTTCAAAGTTCATAAACTAATTCTCAAAAGTCGCAAATTTATCAATCAAATCATTCGCTCCTACTTTACTGTTAATTTTGAGTATTGATTGTATTTTTAGGAGTTCGAAATGTTGCTATTTGATGGCTGTAAATCTTTACCGAACATATCTAACTTTATTCGCATACTACTGATATTTCGCAATATCGACATCATCACTCAGACCTTTCAATGTGATACTAATCATACAAAAATTCTATTGGATATCTTACTTCTGTTGTTATATTTTCCCGATTTCTTCTCTTTGCATGTTTTAGAATTATTTTTAAATTGCATTGCGTAACCCGACTATTTTTGAGACTGTTTTCTCATTATCGATCTACATTTTTGTGAGATCGCTATCCATCTTACATTAGAACTGTTCGCAGATTTTGTTTAGTTATTTTATGCGATCGGCCTGTAGTTACTTCTCAAGGATCTATGATAAATTGTTGTATTTGTTTTGTTTGGCAATCAGTTGATACACATCTGTTGGCTTGCCTGAAAGCTATCTATCGAGTTGCTTTATTTTGCTACTGAAGATTGTCATTGCACTTGATTTTAAAGAGAGAAGCTTTCTCTTGTATTGTTTACGCACATTTACCAGGTGTTCCAGAACCTGACTCTTTGCGAAAGTATAGTCGACATAGAAGAACCCTATTTTCACTCCATTTCTGTTAAAACGTAGGCAGAAGTTCTCTTAGACTTCGTTAAGCATACCAAAAACCTTGACAATTTATTTTAATTCGAATAGGCTTGTGTCGATTGGATTATTCATAATGTCTTACAGTTTAATTTCTTCGATGACTTGGTCAACTATGGTTTGATACTAATTTAAAGGTAAAACCACCCTTTCGATGAGACTATCGAACATTGTGAGTAATTTGCCTAATTATTCGGTTTTGTTGTCTTAAATAATATCTCCGTTGTTTGTGATTGTGCTGCTTTACACTTTGGATAGCGATTGTGGCAGTCCTATTTTGATGCCACTTTGTTGCTTTAGTGTCCCAAACAATTCTTTGAAGATTATAGGTTCAGGCGATGGGATTTCGTGGAAGACATTGACCGCATTATATATCATCTTCTTCAGCCCTTACGCGAGTTTCTCTCCATTATACGCTAGTTTCAGTCTACCCTGAGTTATTAATACTTCTATGACCAAAATGTTCTTGAGTTACATTCCGGCAGCATACTAACAATGTATGTCCATCACACCCCGCATTCGTATGATTTGAGGGGTGTTTTTATTGATGTAGTTGTAATAGTTTTATAGGTCATGGCAGAGTTTGTTTTTGATGTAATCCCTCAAAATGTTTTATATGAGGATTAATAGTCTTTTCAATTTGCTGTTCATGTACATTTATCGATCTGATTCATATAACCGAAACCATCCTTCGGTCTTGGCTATCAAATGGGCTCGGATTTAGGCAGCAAGGGGGCTAACAATGAACTATCGAAATGCAGAGTAGCAATTTTATGCAGATCTTTGTTGCTATGCATATAGCTTATCGACAATACAGTCTTTTAGCTATCTGAATAAGCGAACTTAGCTGAGTGCAGGGTTTTATATCTTTTACATTACTGATCTTATGATTGAAGTAATGGTTTATGTTGTGAATAAAGACTTTAATTAGAAGTCTTTCATTCTCTTTTTTAGGGTTTTGGGAACTAATCGTATAATTTTATTATCTTTGATGAACTTTAATTACTTTTTTAAGTGATGAGGCTCTGTGCTTTTGTGCTTAGTGTTATATTTTTTAGGCATTTTGATGGGCAATTATTCAGTCAGCACTTAATTTCTAAACAGTATTTCGTTCATTGTCCTTCGGTAATGGTTCGTAATGAGTGCCACATTGCCATAAGTGAGAGTAAAGTTGCATTTCTATGCAGTAATGCCTTTAACATACTTCTTGATGTTGCTAATAATCTTTTCATTGGGCAGTGGGGCATCTTCCAAATCAATGCAGTCAACATAGAACTAATACTTTAGCCTTTCTATTGTTCGTTTTTTTTTCTTTATGCCCAACAGTACTTGGTGAACATAGGCAGCTGGATCTTAAAAATCGAAACAAATTTGGGATCGATGCATTTTTATGCAATTTCTGTTTTGATTTAAGGATAGAGCCTGTAGTTATGAGTTACTCGTTATTTAAGAGAAATTGGATGAGTGGATGTGGGAGGATGGATGTGATGACTCAAACTGGCCGTAAAACCAATTTTTATGGGACTATTTCTCCTCTTCATCTTTGTCATGTGGGTTTAGATACTCCCATGCTGTCACTAGAAATTTTGTATAGGAATTTGATGTGTGATTATATGCGCGGCCTTGAATCTTGTTTTTTTGTAGGTTTAGCTCGTTGAAAGCATACTCAAAAATATAGTCACTCGCGAAGATAAAGTTAGTTAGAGATAGCTCCCCTGTTCCCCATTAGATGTCACTAAGGTGTTCATTCAAATCGAAGGAACTGAACTCTTTTATTTTCCGGCTAATATAAACTCGGGCTGGCACTTTTGCATTGGGAAATACTCGAGGAACCACGTGCTCATACTACTCAGGGGATACAACTTATTCAGAGTAGCTCATCGTCCGTTTTGCATGCAGAGTAAGATTGCTGGAAATTATGATATTCTGCTTTGTTATTGGTTTCATATTCATGCAATCAGTATATATATGTATGTATGAAATTGTATATGGATTGTCTATGAATTTGCATATGGGATTGTATATACTGATAGATGACGAATTTCCTATATTTTTGAGATATCATAATTATGTTTAAGGAAATAATAGTATTACATGGTTATGGGAATAAGACTCAAAGTAAACTTAGTCGTAATAACAAACTTATCATAGATTTTTAATTAATTAAAGAAAATCGATTAATTAATACAGTAAATTTGTATTGATTAAATAAGAAATTCTGTAATTGCGCCGAATAAATCAAATCAAATCAAATCAAACAACGAAACCGAATAAATCGAATAAAAGGCAATTTAATTCAATCACATAGCCAACAACATTCTTCATTTCTTAGATGCATTATGACTTATCATAGACATTCCTACCGTTTCATTCGTTTCAATTTCCTCACCTAATATATACTTTCTTAAAAACAGAATGAATCTCTTAGCATAAATGTCAGGTTCAATGCTTGAAACTTATTTCTTAAAAAGTGATTTGAATGTCTTCTCCACCATTTTCTTTGTTGTAAAGGCTTGCAGATAATCAATAAATGCAAACTACATTGCTATGTGTTAAGTAATATGCAGGGAGTTGAATAGTTTTGTTTTACGGTGTGAGTCTGAATGTGAGTGTAAGGATGGTTTGTCTTCGTCTTTTTTTCTATTTCTAAATGAGAGCAAAAGAGAATAATCGATGATTTCCAGTTTTTATAAGAATTTCACATTTTTTATCAAATTGTTGACGAATTCAGTTAGCACTTCATTTGATAGTTTGGAGATCATTTTCAGCTATTGACTATGTATGAAATTCTCATCCTTTCCGAATTTGAAATCTCGTGATTACTCTATCGGCAGCACTCTGCCTTCGAGGAACCCTTTAATGTCGAACACATTGATCAAATCCTAATTTGTACTCCGGATGCTGGGCATCACAATAAAATAGTCGTAATGCTTAAACTTCTTTTCATTCGCCTCAATCTCAATGACCTTGTAAATATCAATCAGGCAATCAGCTGCCATATGACATACTTACAATTGATGATGCATTTGAGCTCCTGTTGCGAGTGAATGCAAATTATTTTCCACTATGCTCTGCCTCTTATAATCGAGGAGCAAATGAATAATTTATGCAATTTTATCGAGTGTTTCCCTGTCGATCATCTTCAAACAATACTTCCTTGATTTCGACACCCAAATATCATTGCTTTTCTTCCCTAAGATCTAACCTGGCAATATCTATGTCTCCTTGCTATCGAATTATTCTATGATTTCGGCGATGCTGATATGCGGATAAAACTGTGATAACTGTTATTAGTGGTGTAGTATTAGTTTGCAATGGAAGTTAAGTCCGTTTGCAGATTCGAATGCGTATTATGATTATTTGTTGGATGATTGGAGAGAACGGAGGCCTTTGAGTAATCTTTAGCGTCTGAGGGACATGTGAAGATGATGATTGAGGAGCTATTAATTATGTTGATGATAAAAGGCAATTATAAATGAAGATGTTAATATTAATATTGTAATATTATGATGGTAATATTGGGTGGAGATATTTTAATACTATGAGGCTGCCTTAAGACGATGTAGGGCACAAAGTAATTGAGTTTAGCTAAGAGCTCCAACTGAACACAAGCATCAACTAATTCCTGCGAAAAATCAAAGGGGGCGAATAGTCAGACATTATTAAGCAATAATACTGTAAATGAATACAAAACTGAAAGGACAGTAAAACAAAAACTACCTCCAATACGAAACAAGAGCAGAAAGAAATGAATAATAAAATATATAAGTGCGGAAAATAGGAAACAATTTCGTCCGGAAAGAGAGCAAATGACTTAAAAAGAAACTCATAAGATTTGAATAAGATTATAAGCCTTTATCTTTGGAATAGGCCTTACACTTTTATATTGGAATCTTAGATAAAAACCAAATGGTTCATTATGTTACGATATAATGATATAATGATATGATTATGATATGATTTATGATATGATATCATGATATGATATAACATTTGGAACTGCTCATAGAGATAGCTATATAAAGATAAAGAAATAGCTTGTTCGCATTTATTTGAGAATACCAACACCCTTTAATCACATAACTTACATATAACAGACTATCCTATGTCATAATGATGATGAATTATAATAATATCACTAAACAATGGAAAGAGGCCGATAATGCCCAAACTGTCATAAATTTATCAATCCCGCTCACATCAACATCCATATTCCGAAATGCCAATCGATTTCCCTCCTCAAAAGCAGCAGACTAAGCAATCGAAGCAATCTATCGGATAGCCGCATCAATAGCTAACGGGACTAGTACTCAATTATAATCCCTGACACTTAAGAAAAGCCAACATTCTCTAAGAACAATGATCAGACTCAAACTTAAAATAGACAAATTAAACAAAATAGCAGCCAGTTTCAAAATAACGGATGGTGGGGCAGTAATGAGAACCCAGTTGTCATGACAAAACAGAAAGATACTAATCTAAACAAATAAACTAAATAGGTTATTTAGAAATAGTGCATATTTTGCATGAATAAGATTGACAAAAAGTTGTTAATTGAGCATATGTAGGTCTGTCCAGAGAGACTGATTAGTTGTGAACATTGCAAGGATATGTTTCCATTGCCTTTGATGCCTATTCACATGGATTTATGTCGAGGACTATTAGAGGAGCAAAATTCGATCGGCAATCAAAATAGATGGAATTAATTGGAGTACCAACAAATGCGTATTAAGGCATCGCATGGTAGTGGTAATGTAAATGACAATGCGAGTAGCCACATTAATAACCAGAACAACCAGAACAACAATATTAATGGCCGCAATAGCCGCCATTCACTTTAGTCAGGTGGAATTGCACTGGTTGAAACCATTGGTAGAATCGGCATCAAACTCTTTGAGAAAGGATTTTAATTAGGCAGTAAAGCTTTTCAATATTGCGACAACATTATCGAAGAGAAGAAACAATAAGTCATCGAAAGTCTGTAACGAGCCCAAAGCAGACTGATTCAGCTAACATAAGCAGCGATAATTTCGTATATGGAACAAAACGGAATCACATAAAACAATCATGGAATGGTAGATGCTGAAATCAACAGCCTCGAAAAGATAGTATATCAAAAACCAAAGTTAAATGTAAATGTTAATGATAAATAAAATGATAAGGAAATCTGTACAATTTGTTATTGTGAATTCGAAGAAGGAGACGAGCTGATTGTTCTAAGATGTAAGCATAATTATCATGGGGATTGCATATCGAAATGGTTGAAAATAAATAGCACGTGCCCATTGTGCAAGAGTGATCAGAATGCCCATCAGAATGTTCATCAAAGCTATAATCAGAATGTCCATCAAAGCTATAATCAGAGGAGTGTTTGATATGAATCAGCTGATTTGATTGATAATTAGTTGTGCAAAATAGCTAACAAAATAGCAATAGCTAACAAAATAGCTAAATTAAATCAATTTGTTATATTTATATAAGTTTTGTTTTGATTCAAATAATAGTTTATATAAGAGAGCGCATGTAACAATCGAAAGAAGGAAGACTCAAGGAACTCAATGATAAATTGAATGCGATGATGCAGAAAAAAGGGTTGTCATTATCTTCACTTCCCAAAGTGTAACCACTTGCGGCAACCCCCACTACAGACCCGAACACAAACACGAACATTGAAGGTGCAGATAAGAAATAGAAATAATAAAAGTAAAGATAAAAGTAATAAACACAAAAGCCACATTAAGACCAAGACCAAGATGGTGAATCTAAAGCAACCAACAAAACCAAACGGATCCATAAACAACACAAAGATTCATAAAAGGTAACAAATAAACAAAACAACAATCTAAGGAAAGCTGCGGGACTGGTGTGGTAGGATAAAAAGCTAGAAGAGTGGCCGGAAAACGATTATCGCATTTTTGTTGGGAATCTTGGGAAGGAGGCCACTGATTAAATTCTATCGAGCGTATTTAGGAATCGGTTTCCCTCTTTCAATATGGCAAGGGTTGTAGTAGATAGGCGGACGGGCAAGAACAGAGGATACGGATTTGTGTCATTTGGGCAACCCAGAGACTTCCTGAATTCCTTGAAGTAAATGAATGGCCAGTATGTGGGAAATCGGCCTGTGAAGATCGTTAAAAGCAACTGGAAAGACAGATGCCTCGATAGTGCCCAGAATCAGGAACTACCTTCGGATTTCAAGACAAACAGCAAGAAGAAGACAAACCAGATATTCACTGATTTTAAATATGTATATCCTATGTGATAATATACTGCTTTGTGGTACTTTGGGAGACTTTAGATGTATATGCAGTTGATGCAAGATTGTTCGATTGCTTGTTCGGATTTAGAGTGTGAATAATAGATGAATAGCTAAAATAGCTAAAATGGTATGAACTGCATCTTGTATTTGTTTTACTGTTTGTTATTATCAATTTTATCAATTATTCGCAATTAACGATTAGTAGTGATTAATAGAGACTAACAACCACAATCTTGGACACTCTCATGAATTACACAACCCTCTTTAACATAAAAATACGAATAACTAAAATAATCACTCACTTCTTCGACAGCTAATTCAACGACCACAACAACAATCACACATCTCTATATGGACTCGATTAATCAAGAATATAAGAACTATTGGATGCATTATATCAGATGATTATTCCTCGCTCGCAAGTATTGAAGCCATTGCCTATTCCTGCCTTAAGTATATCACATCGATAGGATAATAGAATGACAAATGTTGTCAGCATCAATAATAGACTCCAGAAATCGAAGACAGTTCAAGATGATCGGCTTATACTACCAATGCCAGACAACAGTAAAGAGTACATGAATCAACTGCTGATCTAGTTGCAACCCAAGATGAAGATTAAAAGTAACACTATAAGTAACACTCACAATCACAATCACACTCACAATCACAATCACAATCACACTCACAATCACAATCACAATCACAATCACAATCACAATCACAATCACAATCACAATCACAATCACAATCACAATCACAATCACAATCACAATCACAATCACAATCACAATCACAATCACAATCATAATCATAGTAAACAGAGTATGCTGACTGTGTATTCGGCATGCAGGTTGGCAACACAGGAATACTTTGTCTAGGGAGTTCAGACATAATCCTTAAATAGCCTTCACAAATATTAGTTCCCATTTCCCTAAAACACCTTCAAGAAGTATAGTTCTTACTGCCAAATATCCCCGAACCAGTACCTAATCTCGGGAGGCTGCCTTCCTTCAAACCAAAACAGCAAATCAGATTAAATATTGCTGCTCACCATCCCATTCTAATCCTCAAATATTCCACCACTATCCATTTCAGATATTGCACTAAAGATAGTGCAAATTAATAAGCTTGTCTATCCTGTTTCTTCCCATTCGATGCTGTATGTTGCATCACGCAATAATGTGTATTTCATTGGGGGGAAGAAATAGTATGGGGTATTGACAAGCTCATGCTTCTATATGTCGATTTAAGGAGATAGTAACAGTTAAGGTATTGGCCACAACAGTAACAATTATAGAGTATCGAAGCTCATTGAAATTGCTGCTTTAAACTTCCCTGCTTCGTCGTTTTGCACCACAGTCTGGAAAGACAAGTATATCTACAAGATCGGCGGGATAGGTGATTGCTTTGGGGCAATCGAAATATCGCCCTATATCTAGAGATATCATATCGATGCTGATTCCTGGTAGGTTGTTAACCCTTATTTATCTCCACATCTTCCATAGCAAAAATGCAGACTATTCAGACTGCTGGCACATAGTATGTGCTACTGCTCCGATAATAAGATAGTGGTGTTTGGGGGTTTTGATTTTGAGGGTTCTTCCATGAATATGGGTTTTATCCTCAAAATTGGGGATAAATGCGTGTAAGGAGAATCTGAGCAATAATAAGAAGATATGCATGAAATACTTGGTATTTGCTGTTGATAATATATTTAGATGTCGGGATTACTGAGGCCTAAGCAGGTGGGTTCGAGGGCCAATAGTTCATACTTATGTAATCAAACAAAAAAACAGTAAAGCCAAATGATCGTGCGAGTCGATGGAGCATAATGGCTGTGCAGAAAATTTAGAGGCAAATCTCCAATAGCAATATGAACCCCAAAAGAGGCACAGATAACACAACTAAAATGAAGAGCAAGATATAAAGTAAACTGGTTACGATAAATATGAACTGAATCAAACTAAGGAATGAGCAATTTGGTATAGGATGCCGGTCTTTTTTGTGCTACTGGTCAATGCTTTTATGTTTGTGCGATGCTAAAATTATTCTTATATCTTTTTCATAAGATATTTATTTCATCGAATTATTCGCTTCGATCTTTCCATGGCCCAAGCACTCCGTCGGCAAAACTGTAATTACTCCTATTTTTGTTCTTCCAAACTGATGAATTGCGGTTATTATTATTATTGTTCACATTTGTAGCATTGGTTGCATTGATTGCATTGATGACGTTACATGGCCAATTCTTAGATCCCCTCGGACTTAATATCTTCATCCCTCCAGCCATTAGTATCTTCTTATCTCCAATTACAAAGCCTGAGTCCATCTTATTTTTAGTGAATTACGCCATGCAGGCCGAACTGTGCAATGGGTATGTTGCTGGGATATTCATCGAATGAGAAATCGGCAGACAGTTCTCAATCTTGTTCTTATTATTATGATCATTTTGGTTATAATGCGAATATCTGCGATGTATTTGATGACTTTTGCGATGTATCTGATGGTTATTGTGGTTATAACGATCAATGCGATGACTCTAACTAAGTATTACCGTATTAGTTTTATCACCATTGTATCTAATTGCCGAAATGTTATTGTTTTTGTGAGTATCTGATGCAAGCAATTGGCGTTATGTGTGATATTCTTTAAGGATGAATGATGCAATTTGTTATTGAATTTTGCTAAGATGCTGCTATCGATGGCTTTTGAGTGATCGTTTTAAGTATGCAGTTGGCAGTTCAGGTATTTTGTTGTTTTTGGTTGCGAGTAGGGCTGATATCCGGAGAAGGTTAGGACTCTGTCTTGCCTTTTATTGTGTGAAGAACTAGGAGTACGCCATAAAGTTTTAGTGCAATATTATTATTTGGTTATAGTTGGATATATATACACATTTCATGCTTATGGTGCGAATTAATCAATCATCTGCGATTATGTTATTATGTTATTATGCTATGATGTTATTATGTTATACAATAGCATAGCATATTATATCATACATCTCGCGCATGCAATATGAATACCTTCTATTATCTTCACTCATAGATAACATAAGTATATGATAATATATCATAAAATGCAGATCATAACATCATTACACCCCATCCCATCAATATTCGACTTGCTCGTTAGCCGACTTGGTATTGAACACACTCTTCAAGTTACTGACAACATTCTTTATAGCTAGCTTACATTCAGAGTCCATCATGAACAGTATCCCGATTGCAACTGCCTATATACTTATAGTATGCAGATTACCTTAACAATGAAGCCTATAATGGATAGAGCAAGCACAAATGTCGATGTGCCTGCAGTGCCACTGCTCTGGTAGTCAGCGGAAGCCCAAGTTGCACCCCAATATATCAGCCAAATGAAATCGACCAGCCATGTGCTAATGAACAGGTAGAATAGCCGAGCCTTTTGGGACTATTGCTAAATGATAGTGTACATTCGGGTGTTTGTAATCCCATAAGAAGTAAGAGAATGCAAATAGTGGCAGGTTATAGTCAGCACGTTGGAAACAAGTGAAGCAGCTGATTCCGACAATTGCTAAGAAGATCTTCTTTATGTGTTCCAGCATTGTTAATTATTCAAATTATAACAGTCTGCTTTAATAATCTATCTATTCATTACTATTTATATATTTATTATACAGAAATACTGAGACAGTTGCGATATTATTATTGTTATTGTTGACGAAACCACATATATTTGCTACTCAAGTCTATCGGATAAGAACTAAGCGGTAGTATGTTATTGTATGTATGATTCGATCACATTTCACTCTGTTTTTCCCTTTTTCATATCGGACTAATATCCCTTTCGTTTGTATCTTCTGAGTAGGCATTGCAAAACTTGTCCAACATGGATTCTAATTCAAGATCGGGTGAATATGAACACAATGTTATGCTATTAGATTCCAAAGTTTATAGTTTCCCTTGTTTCACTTTTACTTTGTACTTGCTTCAGTCTGTACATATCCCTGTACATTTATTTCATAATTTCCTTATTATTATTTGATGGACTCGATACCAATCCAACGTTAGTTCATAGCTTAGAAGTATCGACTGAATATTAATTTTATTTGAAAAACTGCATTTTTTATACTATACGATGTGATGATTAAGTTCGCACCAAAAAATATTGTATTAATTTTAGAAAATATTCTTGCTGACAGAAAGTGACACAATATCGCATTTTCTACAGATGATGGTCTACACATAGTGCAAAATCTATCAGTGTAGGCCAAAATCAGAGCTCAAAACTCTATTTCAAGTTTTCTTATGTTCCATCTAGCTTCACCATGAATGTGATTTGTAATACTAGATGTGTGGGTGCGCATCATATCTATATAAATATATAAATGTATTTACTTATATATGTGCTAGATTTTATTAAATTAATAAATATTAAATAATGGACCATATACTAAGTTTTTGGCATCTATTGTTGGGTTTCTATGTTATTTATCGAGGCGAAGGAGTATTTGATGCGACCAAATCTCAGCCTTTAAGTATGGAATCAGCCATCATCAGCATTGCGGTTCTCCCTGCCACCACTTCTACTGTTACATTCACTAATGTCTACACTACTCCGAAAGCCTTCGTAAGATATATCAGTAATAAATATAGTTTGGCGTGTCAACCCTCGAAATCACTGCAGGTCCAACAGTTGCGTATTCACTTCAGCAAAGCTCACTGATACCTACTGCCCTTACTTTGGCTCTGACTGTCACAGCATCGGCCATAACGAGATTGAAGGTCAATTATTTCATCTATGAGTACAACTCAATTAAGTTTTACTCTCCTACCTTTCTTTATGATGCGATTGAATCCTATACGGCAACATTTGTGGGAACTGGAGCTATTTTGAGTACACCTGGAACTATTCGCACTCAAAACTTAAACATTCCGAGAGCCAGAGGTTTTCCGGCCGATTCACCGAAGTTGAATATATTCATCAATGGCATCGAAGCAGCAACCTCGTTTTCCAAGTACGGAGTCTCTGTGTCACGAAGCGGCAGCGGCGCGGCAACAATCCCCTTATATGTCAAGGCAATGGAATAAACTCTCATTACGAGATTATATCTGCAAGTTGTGCTCATTAACGAGTACCATTTCAACTTTATACTGAACACAGATGTGTCTCAAAGCATATTGGTCTACTAATATGGAGTGGCAACGGGAGCATTCGTAGACGATCGCGCCACATCTTTTGTGATAGTTGGCTGGAGCCACTTTGCGTTTGATACAGCCCAATTGTTTTCATATAGCTTTGATATGCCCCCTTCGCTGAATGTGTATCCCTCAACAATGAGCCACTTGGTTAAATACAATGCATTTAATGTTTTCGTCATGTCGAAGATCAGTTGCCCAAGTGGAATTTTGAATATGCCTTTACAGAAATGTGGAAGCTAAGCATAATTTTCAGGATGTTCCGGGTTTGAGCATATGTTTGCTCTTTTCAACGGAAACACTGTCTCTCGTTTTTATTTCTCTCCTAAAAACAGGTATTTCGCTGCGCATTTAGATGCGGCTAGAGAAATCGCTTTTTACCAATATGACTCAGGCCTGAATAATTACATCTTTCATAGCTCCATCTCTGTGAGAAGTTCAGGCACATTAGAGTTCAGCGAAGATTGGAGTTATTTTTCAATCGTCAGTAGTTCTGATGTGACAATATACGGCCGCAAAAATGGTACATATATAGTCATAGTCTTAATTCACGATTAGTTTGTCAGACGCACAATAACAGATTCAGATTTCACGAGCGATTTCAAATCATTTTTGATTGCCACGAACTAAGCTGGTCCCTTTTCGTACTTATACTACTTTACATTCGACACCACGAGTGGCAAATATATCATGAGCAAAGTTCCTGGTGGGTCATCAGTTAGAATTGGTCTGAATTCAGATGGCAACATCGCATTCAGTGATAAATAAATGCTTGTCTATACACCAGAATTCAGAACATGGCGAAACCAACTTGTCCTTTTTCAATCAATAAATGGATTTAGTTTAACCAATGATGGCTCAGTGCAAGTAGTTCTCACGTCTGGCTCGGTTCTCTTTTCCCGCCAGTTTGACGTGTATCACATCGATACATCAACTAAAGTACGCAGCTTCCATCACAGCTTTCCTCGAACATATGAAGGATTGACATCTGCTTCGTCTTTTTTTTCATATATATCCAACGACGGCTTGAAATTCATCTTCTGTGCCTATACGTCTTCAAAACCGTAAAGATTTATCTTCGTCTATTCAAGAGCTTCCAAAAATGATATTTTTCGATAAACCAATAGAATCCAGATTCCAACAGGATGGCATTCATCGCTCACAGGTTTGGCTCTATCGCCGGATGGATCCGTCATAGCAACTCCATTCGCCATTGGATATGTTTTGTTATACTATTGCTAGAGTACGATAGATCAAACCTAAACTATTTCTGATATGGTCGTTGAAATGGGAAATATTGCGAATATCATCCCACCTGTTACTCCTGTGGCACCGACAGATCCTACAAACCCAAGTAAAATGTCAGAGATTACGGATAAAATTGCAAGTTTGTAGCAAACCTTAATAGGCTTGATTGTCTTCGTTGCGCTGGTTTTAGTAATTGTTGTGGTGGCTATCGCATATTTTCTGAAGAAAGAAATACAATCTAATACAATAGTTCTGCCGATTTCTCCTGTGGAATCAATTAGCTTTTTACATTAGGAAAACAATGATACGAAATTAAAATAAGCAAACGGAATAATCAGTGAGCATACTGGCGAAAAAGACAAACTCGATAATTGTTTCAGCAATTAAGAAAGCCATCAGAGCATGAAAACCGAATAAAAGGCCTACGATAGCAATATTATGAGCCGTAAAAGGAGAAAGCGTCCTTTCGTTGAGGGAGCGAAAGAACTCGATAGTTTTGAAGTCATATCCTTAGAATGATGATTTCTTTATTTTATACTTCATCCACATTGGCCATGTAACAAATTAAATGTGATATAAATTTGATCGCATCTATGAAATTCATGGCATATGTATCATTACAAATCCATTAAACAGAGTGTATGCATCGGCCGTCTAAAAGAAGGTTCGTTTAAAAATGTGATCCGAAATAACTGAAAACAATCTAATCATAGAGTATGGAATTATGAAAGAAAGTACTTTAAAACAACCATGTATATTTTCAGCATCTGGCCGATTTGGTTTTGCACAATGTAAAAACGAATTCTATAACTGTGACAACTGAAATATAACTTTTATTGCCTCATATGGAATGTACAAGGAATATACAAGTATCTCACCAGTCAGTGACTGAATCCTTGCTGAGCTTGCATCTCCTCGGATTTATTTAGCAGTTATATTTGATTTTGTTTATTTAGCTATTCGAACAACATAACAGCGAGTTGAGTAAATTAATTTTGTGATGACTGTTCAATATCTATAATTATTAGTTCAACATACTAATTAAGAGTTCTGGATTGTGAGCAGGGGACTTACAATCGGAATACAATATTTAAATCGGATAATATTTTGAGGACCAGCAACTAAGAGTGTGATCGAGATAAATATATGTATAGTGAAGCGCACATTTGCAAAAAGAGAGCATGGAAGAGTTGCTGAACTTTCATGCAAAGATTTATGATGATTAAATTTCAAGGATATGAATAACAATGCCGATTAATCTTATATAACTCAATGGGGTCTTTTCCTCGCGAAAGTTATGAGAGGAAGGTTTGCTTTGCTTCAAACTTTCTGTTTGGCATGGTCGGAAGACTCCTAAATTTACGAGATTTTAATTATTCGAGATATCGATAGCCGAATGGGCATTAGCCTCAATAAACCAGTCAGCACGCCGATTCATATTTGCATGGTCTCTTTATCTTTCCTTGGTGGGGGATTATTTGAAAGAACAGCTAATAGACTAGCATATGTTAATAATAAGAATAACGGAACAATCAGGGATTCATTTGCTGTTGATAGACTTTTTAAAACGCCGAGCTTTTAGCAAAAAATTATTTTGCTTTTTTATAATTTCCCTGTGCTTTATAGACATTCCCTATGTAGTTCAGCGTTTAAATGGCGTCAATGCATCCTTTGCCCTTATTTATTTCCTGAATCTCCAGGCATTTAGAAAAGTACTAAATGGCTGTTTAGTACTTTCCCTGCCTACCATGGGAATGGCCTATGTTGATCAGGGCTTTCACTGACTCGATGCATCGTTTGCCCCTATTTTCCTCATAAATCTCCGCGCATTTGGAAAAGTACTAAATGGCTGTTTAGTACTTTCTCTGTTAAGCATAGGCAAAGCCTATGTTGTTCATCGTTTCGGCGGAGTCGATGCATCCTTTTCCCTTTTTTTGTTCCTGAATCTCCAAACATTTGAAATAGCACTAAATGGCTTTTTAGTACTTTTTCTGTCTAGAATAGGCTAGACCTATGTTGCACAGCGCTAATTCGGAGTTAAAGCATACTTTGCCCATAGTTTTTTCCTAAATCTCAAAGCATTTGGAATAGTACTAAATGGCTTTTTAGTAGTTTCTCCAATCATAATAGACTACACCTATGATGTTCAGCGTTTAAACGGAGTCGATGCATCCTTTTCCCTTAGTTTTTTCTTGAATATCCAAGCATTTTGAATAGCACTAAATGGCTTTTTAGTAGTTTCCCTGTGAATGATAAACACCGCCTATGTTGTCCAGCGTTTCAGCGTATTCAATGCATCTCTTACCCTTAGTTTTAGCCTAAATCTCCAAACATTTGAAATAGTACTAAATAGCTTTTTAGTAGTTTCCCTGTGATTTATAGACGAAACCTATGTTTTTCAGCGTGACAGCGGAGTTGATGCATCCTTTACCCTTATCCTTTACCTGAATCTACAAGCATAAGGAATAGTACTAAATGGCTTTTTAGTAGTTTTCCTGTGATTTATAGACTAAACCTATGTTGTTCAGCGTTTCAGCGGAGTTGATGCATCCTTTGCCCTTATTATTTACTTGAATCTCCAAGCATTTTTAATAGGATTAAATGGCTTAATAGTACTTTCTTTGTTAATTATAGACTATCCCGATCTTGTTCAGTATTTATGCATATTCCAAATCATATTACTGCAAATTATTTTTCACAGTTGAACACATTTCAAACATCATCAGTCCTTCAGTATATTTTCCTATTATTCGATAGGAGTCTCCACATTCGTAAAGAGTCTCCAAATAGGTCTTTAATAGCTATTTTTCTTGGTTATTATACTGCTGATCTTCGCTATTGCTGCTTGTCGCCCTTGTTACTAAGTTTTTATTCTCTATTGCAATATAATTTAAGTAAGTTTCATATTCGGCTATCGCCTCGGTTCTCCTTTACAGGGAGGCCAGGAATTTTCCACTCTTTACATACCTATGCTCGTTGAGTTCGTAGTATGTATCTGTTTTCTTTGCCTGAATTTGCAAAAAGCGATTAATTTGAGGCTGAAGTAAGTTGCAGTCAATCGTGTTTCTATGTTTCAACCTTTTGTCTATTTCGATGCCTAAAAGCTTCTTAAATCCTTCAAAATAAGAAGACACTTATTTATAGCTTCTCTTTTACTCGTAGTCTTCCTTTTATTGGATGTCTTTGGTGTTCGCCTTAACAACCTCCTCCATTTCTAAGAGGAAGTCGCCTGTGAGCTCGTCGTTGAACCTTCTTAGCATGGTCAACGGGCTGAAAAAAGGCGAACGCATTAGCTCGTAAATTTTATGGGAGAACTCATAGGCTACCATGTTGCCCGAGTCGAGGGCTATTTGAAATTAGGCCACCGTTTGACCAATGAGAATCTTTAGGACCAAGTCAAATGTGCCTTTGTCGCTTTGCAGCCTATTGTCGACCTCAGTAATCTTGACATCATCATTTTTCTTTGAGTTTTCTTATATCTTTGAGTAACATTTGTTGATTTTTTCTATGTTTGCAAAAAGACATTTGCCTCGAAGCATGTCACTGACGGAAAACTCTAATGGAGCCTTGATTTTATCGAGAGCAGAAAGCAGCTGCTCTTCATAATACTTTTATTCATTTTGAATGAAACCCTGGAGGGAGTTCCCTGGCTTTGTTTTTGAGTCGACAGTGACGGAGTAAATCGGAAATTATTGCGATACAGACTTAAAGTAAGACGAAAGCAGTTTTTATTTCGTCCTTTGATAAGATTTGTTGCTGAAGGCTGTGGACTTGGACGAGCTTTTGAGCTTAGTGTTGGTTACGAAGTGAAATCCGAGCTATTAGCAGGGATCGGCCACGAGGTCGTTCAGTTTTGGTAGGTTCTCCTCGGCTTGTTTGACCATTTTGTAAATGAAGTCCTATATCGCCGCATTTTTCTTGTCAATTGGTATTGATTAGTTATCAAGAGTTACACTTTTCAGCTTATATTTATAGGATTTATGCTACCCGATCAGCTTAGGATCAGCCAAAATAGGTTTGTTTGGCTTATTCTCGTCGCTCAGCATCTTCAGGATTTACAAAAGCTGGGCTTAAATGCTGTCCAGCCCCAGTTTTTGTGTGCTCATTTCCTCACAGCATTTATAAAGGTAGCTAGATAAGAGACAGAAGGACCTTACGTCTGCTTTGCACAGTTACTTGACTGAAGCTGCCACTTTCCGCACCTACTCCTTCGAAAAGTCAAATTTGAGATCCCAAAAGGTTTCAGGGCTCTATGATTGCTATTTTGATGGCCTTGGACATACATAGCTGAGAACTTTGAGGTACTCTTTGTTTGAAAAAAATGTTTCTGTCTTAATCCTAAGCCATTTCTATCCCAAGTAGGTCGGTAGAGGCTTATCTTTATAGTATTCTTGCTTTTAGTATGCTAAAGGCAGCTTATCTTTTTGGTCTTCGATTGATGTGTTCTTTGAGCCGGCCATATAGTCGAGAATAAGATCTAATACATCTGCGATCTGTTGATGAGAGAAATACATTCGCTGAGTTTCTTCCAGAATTTCTGTCATATATTTTGGACTTATTATTGACTAGTATATTTTTTTTGAGAGGATTTCTTACTCCAATAGTCTGATAATGCCCTCAAAAGTGATGATCTTGATACATGAAATATCTGTGAAACTCAAACCGTACTATTTTAGTACTTCTAGCAAGACTCCTTCCATTTCAGTCGCCCCAAGTTCTCGTTGCTCAGCTTGTTGATCTGATTTTATTATTATATTTTTTAGCGTAGTTAGATGTTTTCAGTATAAAGCATTTCATAGTTACGCACGGGCTTGCGTGAAAAAATGTGAGTACGAGAAATTTCTGAAACTCCATTGGCTTTGATGCTGGAGTTGAATCTTTGGCTTTTGTTTCGGGCCTGCTTCGAATTATTGCCCTAGTGCGACTTTGCCAACTCTGAGTGTCTATAAACTTAGTATCTTTTATTGTTGTTATGCATTTGATTAATTTATATGATGACTATACGTCTACACTTTTATACTTTTAGCTTTGAGGGTATTATAAATTGATCAATATCATGTGATAATGTTGGCCCCGACTCGATCCGACTCGACCCGACCCGATCCGATCCGACCGTTTTTATGATATATGACAGTTCTGCGAAGTAAATAAAAAGATGACCTCTTTAAGTAGATAGTCAACCACCAGCTGGAGGTTTAAGTATACTGGGCCCCGAGATGGAGAAAATACTGGAAGCTGTAGCTCTCAAGAACGTGGCGGATCTAGATAGATATTTCGATTCTTTTGACGACGTTAGGTAGAAAGTACGTTAGCTTTTATAGCTGGAGTAAAACTTTAAGGCGTTTGTGAGCGCATAGGTATTGTCATGCACCACGATTTCAGTGACGATATAGAATTCCTCGGGAATCATCACTTTGAAATTGTCGATTTGGGTGAACTAATACTACTCTAGGCACGTGCTCTAGTAGATGAGGTGGAACCCTGCTCTGCATTCTACCATTTTCTCACAGTCTCCTGTATTCCGATTATAGAACTTGCGTTGCGTCGAGAAATACTGCCATATTTGTTGACACAAAAGTAAGCACACACTTTTTATCAAGTATCGGTATTCAGTTTGGACGATCCTGGTGCGTCAACTTGAAGGCCGCCAGGATAAGTGCAGACCAAAAAAGTAGCTGCATCGACTGACTTACTAACCATTTGTTGACTACTCTCTGAAAGGGGCTAACCTCTACTGTGCTCTATGCGATATAATAATTTGATTAATTCGCCTCATTAACTGAAACTTAAACTAATTCAACTTATTGTTCATTTATGCGTTTATAAATCGGGGATTAATATGAATCTAATCAATTGCATCCATAATAAGTCCTATGGTATCCTTTTTTGTGTCTTTTGGCCGTAGATGGTATCACATAATGAATCAGTTGGATCATAAAATTGTATTATTTGCTCATGAAATTGTAAAGCCCCAGCTGATCAGTGATCATATCGATTCCGTCTTGTAAGAAGCTATTCATTCCAAACAACTTGTTTTTCTTTACCAATTCTTCGTAAAGTAGTCTCAGTTTTGCTTTTTCGTTTTAGAGCTTTAACGTATAGTTAGGGTACTGTTTTTTCAGTGACGGATGGAACCCTTTCATAATCCTCCAAACCTCAGCGCCGATCTTCCCACATTTGCCGAGCCCTTTCAAGAATAAGCAACACCCATACAGCACGGAATAGTCTTTGAATGGTTCAAGGAGTTATAATGCCTAATAGATTAAGTATTGTTAATATTTAAATGCTTAAAGCATGGAGGTTGCATGTGCAACCGCTAAAAACAGTGCTAAATTAAGTTTTGCCATCTCAAAACTTTCAACCTGTATCAAAGCCTTTTCAATGTCTTGAAAACCTAATGAGTAATATTTGCCGATAAACTAGTATGATAACTTTAGTTTCCCCTTGATAATGATCATCTGCATTAACACATCCGAAACATAGTTCATTTCATACTTATATTCCTTCAAATAATCGTAAGCGCTCTCGTAATACTTTTATGCCTGTTTATAAAGTGGCTCCTGGCTTTAAGTTCCGAATTCTCGATCTCCGAACCCTTCGTATATTCTGCCAAGCTTAAAACTAATAATTGATTTCACCTTTGTGTGAGTCGGGGCCGTAGGCTATAATTTGGCAGTTAAGTTCTCTTTGTACCATTCGAGAGCTTTATCGAACAAGCCGAGCTCTAAGAAGATATCCCCCCGATTTACAATGCCGAACTAGGTCAACATTTTGATGTGGTAACTGTCTAATCTTTCAATTTTTTTTTCCTTGAAGTACTTCATTACCGGCTTTATCTTTTTGCCCTTGGTTTAGAATCCAACATTGACAGCCCCGATTCTGAGTGAAATTATTGTATAGAGCTGATGTATATCCTACTCCTACTCAACAGCCATGATCGTAAAAATGGTCCCAGAGTTGATGAGAATTTAAGATTAGTTATAATTCGAGTACTCTCCGATATCAGCATAGCTGCCCTCAATTTCTGCATTCCTGAGCTGCTTGCTTGTATGGGCCGAGATTTTGAATATGACGTCATGCTTCTATTTCAGTTTCTCATTCTCATCCTTGTGTTTTTCGATGAATTTCTCAGCAACCTCCAATTGAGAGCTCGCAGAAGTAAAGCCCAAAAGCTGAACTATACTGCCTTTTACACTCCCTTTGTAAATGTTCAGTTCTTGCGCTGACAATTGCGCCCCTCTGTAGAATGTGATTATCTCATCCTACAGCTCTAGCTTTCCCTCAGTTCTCTACTGCTTCTCTTCATTTTGCTGTATTTGCTTTCTGTACAAGTAGAGGATGGAGCGATGCAACTACTGAAAAAAGAAGATTAAATACGAGAGCTCTCCGACTTATGTGAAATTTCTAAGGCCAAAGTTAATGGTTTGGTAAAAAGGGCGATATTTGGTATAGAACTTAAAGGCGAGTTATGCGGCTTTCTCTTCCGTTTGTAATTATTATTTTTCTTCCAAAAAGACACGATATTATTATTGGAATGTTTTAATCATAGCCTCAATTCTATTTTTTTACGTTTATGTTCTTTCTGATTTGAATAGGATATGGGTTATCAATTTACAGAATTTCTCCTTGGCTGTGAGTCTTTATTAGATAGTGCTCATTTTACGATATAAAATCAGTTGCTCCGTTAATTGAAAATTGTGGCGAGTAGAACCAAAGCTGCTCCAAAGCACGGAAATCCGATAAAGGCGACGCGACTAATATTAATAGATCTTGCGAATCCAATTAGTGGTGAATTAAAAAGCCTCACTCACTGATTTCACTGATTTCACTGGCTTCAAGGAAACCAACACTTGCTCTTCACTTTATTAAGAGTTCTACTCTTCTCCATCGGTTTCTGAATTTTGTTCGATCTTCGGCTGTTTTGTAAGCTTTCCACCATTTTTTATTTATCTTGATTGGCCTAAACGATAATCACACTTCTAATGACTCTCTTTTTTATGATTTGAATAGCCTAGTGTTTAATCCCTCCTCATGAACTCTTCCTGTTTGCCTGGGGTTTTCGATTGGCTTGCTATTTCAATTAAGTGGTAATTCAATTCAATTTGGAACAGAGTTTTTTTTTTATGGCTGCTTAGACTTCCGCTAAAAATGACAAAAATATCGTGAAAGTCGTGTTCGTTGTCAGGCGGAACAAACCCTGAGACTGATATATCCGCCATGAACTCCTTATAGCTCATGATAAGCTGATTGGGATGATCGATGGGTATTTATTTTAAGTCAAAATGGTCCTTCAGGAAGTAGATATATTAGTTTTCTACCTTTTGATTGATGTGCTTGATGTCTGCAAAGGGGGCATACTGATGGGCAGGCATCAAATCATGTGTATCCATTGTATCTTCTTATTGGATGAGCTACTATCGCAGAATATTCAAATCGATCTCATAGTGTGATGCAAAATTCTTTTCCATATCCACGATGAACTCTTTATTTAATATTATTATTTTTAAATATGCAATTCACAATCTGATTGAAACAGGAAAACAAAAATATAAATATAAATAAACCATTAATTTGATTAATTTAAATGGGTGAATAAATGTGGCAAAATCATTCTCCATCGCCTATAATTTGTTCGGTTGCTTAAAATCAGCTAGAAGAATGTTGAGTTGAAGTTGCATTATTTAAATTCGTGGTATCAATTCGTTTGATATAAAATATAAATTCTATAAATGGGGTGTGCTCAGGCAATTAGTGATGTTGAAAGCAAGAATCACGTTATTCCAGATCGATACGTTGGCCTATCGAAATCTCATGGAGCGAGCAAATCTAAGATCGTAACAAGTGTCCCAGATTCGAAGGTCATGAAGATGAAGGCTCTCCCGAAGATATTACCACCAATAAGGCCGGAACAGATTCGAGGCAATAAATTGTAATAGCAACTGCAGCAGCCATAAAAATAGCCGTGGCAAAAACAAAAGCAGTAGGAGATGAAGAAGCTCAAGAAACCTTTATAAATTATGAGCAATGAGTATGATCTCAAGATTGAAGATTCACCCTCCATGCAAGTGAATAATTAAACTTCAATTCTTTCAAGCCGCAATAAATAAAGCCCTAATGTGAACTGTTTTCGTCAATAACAGTCAGAAAGTGCCAGATTCGAACAGTCGGAAAGATTATTAAAAATAATTGAAGATCTGCTCCTCAAAAAAAGTTAATAGTAAATGAAGAAACCTTTATAAATTGTGGACAATGGGTATAATTCAAAGATTGAAAATTTACCCTCCATAGAAGTAAAGAATTAAACTTCGACACTTTAAAAAATCAATAAATAAGGCTCTGATGAGAACTAACTAAAGTCAGAAATTGTAAGATTAGAGAGCGAGCTAAAACGATTTTAAGATCGGCTCCTCAAAACAAAATAATGGCGAGGTCAAGAAAGAAATTATTACTTATGAGAAAAATGCTCGAAGCTCTCGAAACTTCCAACAACGAAATCAACCAATTTTTCGGTGGCATTTGAAGAGGAGTTTTCAACTTTCTATATCAAATTAACGGAAGAAACAGAAAAAAAATTATTGAACGAAGAACTCGAGAATTCGGAAGCCAAACTATTCCTTTCTGAGTGGATTCTCCGATACAATTTGGAGATATTAAAGTTTATTAAGAAAAAGCTGCCGACAGCAGGCCTCGGCAAGGTCTACACGAATCTGAACAGCTTCCAAATTAAGATGGTGCAATACATCAAAACTATGTTCCCAATGAAGTCGGAAGCCTTTGTATCCAGGATTTGATAAAATAATTTGTGAATTTTGACGAAAGCGGCTCATTGGAGAATGACATTCTTATTAATTCCAAAACATACTTTCATCGAACTGAGGAAAGAGAATTGATCCACGACATCAAATATTTTATGAACCTTCTCAGCACGGAAATAGAAAATATAAAGACTTTCAAAATTTGTTGGAGGAGAAAGTGTTTGAAATTAATGAAAGACGTAATAAAAAAAGTAAGAGATAAACTATTTGATCGGTCGTAAAATACCACAAAATGCGCCAGCTTTTTCGCATGAGGAACCACGGAGCTTGCATATCCCTTCCGCCCAAATATTTAGGATAATTATAAAGTGGCTTGAGAAGATTGAGGAGTACTTCAAGGCAAGCGAGAATATGATCGGTTCGTCAGAGTATTTTAAAATTGTAAAAGACGTGAAGGGCAAAAAATTCGCCAAAATCAACATATCTCAATACTCGACTCTGAAAAAGGAGCTGCTGGACGATCTGAGTAAAAAGAAGAAACAATATGATTCGAAGATCCCAGAATCTAAATGAGTAATCATACAGATTCAATGATTGCCTGATTCAAATGCTCGAAGAAGGAATAGTAGTATATATCAGTGGAGAGAGCGCGAGCCTGCTTTTATTCGCGAACCATCACGCCAGTTTCCTGCATTACTCTTTGGCCGAAAAGCTAAACTTCATCATCAAAAGTTTAATAGAAATCGGCGATAAGTACAAGGACAACAAACTAATGTATCCAATTGACTTAATCAAATTCAGTGTGACTGATTTGCTGAGGGCCAAAATATCTGCTTCCAAAAGTAAAATCATCAAATGCTACGACAACATGAAGAAGCTCGAAGAACTTGGAGATATAAAATCGTCAAACTCAAAAATAGGTTGGATACCTCTCTGAATGATGTGATGATAATGTTCAAGATGAAAATAGTTTCATTATATACTAGTGCTATCAGCAATTCGGGAGGAGAACAGCGTGGCTACCAAAAAATAGAAGGTGTCACAGTGTCTCTCGCACTACTTTTACGAACTCGAAAGGTCTCCCTACGGAGTCTTGCCAGAACTGGCAATGATTGTATTCAAATCCGACAGTCGAATCAAGCATGCCAAAGAAATACACTATCAGCTCACTTAGAAGCTAAAAATTGTCATGAAAATCACGCGGAAATAATTTCACAGCCCATCGAATAGAAAAAAGCAAGTAGAAAAAACAGTAAGTTCCATTTGTGTGCTCACTCTGCTGCAAATACTACCGTAAGTACGAGAATATCTTCTATATGAAACATTGCCCGATTTGCAACACCTACATGTGCATGGAATGCTGTTCAACATCCAACAAGAAGTAGAACACCGAAGAAAAAATTCTCCGAATGAATGATTTCCAAGCACTGGTTGATGAACAATTTCGCAGTTTCGAAAAGGCTGAAAAGGTTGACAAGATTGACAATATTGTCACAGCCACCCAGTTCTCAAAAACTGCACTTCCAAACTGTTTTAGGGTCTCGTCCTTTTGAAATAGTTCGTCAAACAAAACGAAAATAAGATAGACTGGACTACTTTTTCAGATTTCGTTAACGAAGAGGTTCGTAAAAAAACCAGCGAACTAGTACAGAACCTAAATGGTAAAATACTGGTGGAACTCTGCAAATTATGAATATCTATAAAAACCAGTTTAGAAACCATGACTCGCTCAAAGTATTTCATTCTCTGTCGATATGTCAATAGCGAGTTAAAAATCGAATCTTTTCGTTATAATGAGGATAGGCGCTAAATTGAGAAATGTTTTTCGAAAAGTGCCGATTTCATAACAAGGAGATGAAAATTGGGCCCAACGACTATATACTGTTCTACCCCCCAATTGTCGAAGGCACAAAGCAGGAATTCGAGGAGCTGAAAGAGATGAAGGATTACTACATTAACTTATTCGGCAAAGATATAGACATCAAGGGATATGGGGTATTTGGAAATATTCATGTGAGCTAAGGCTCTCCTTATCGAATACTCCTCGACTTTTAGCTTAATCCAGAAAAATAAAGTGCAACTCAATCAAATCAATCAAAGAAGAATAAGTTCAAGTTCGAAAGCATCTTTTAGTGCATTGAGTCCCTGCCACCAGAGAAAATTACATCAAACAGCATTAACTTGAATGACTTCGGAATCAATAATTAACACATTAGTTAGTACATTAATTAGTACATGAAATCATTAATCGGCAAGTAAAAGTAAAAGTTCAAGTAAAAGGGGCTATAATAGAAAATCCTACAGTCGCAATAATCAGATCAAAATAAAATAAGATATTAAGAGGGGAAGAAATAAGCTTCCCTGTCGTTTTTCAACCCGAACAAATTTCCACTAATCACCAAGATGAAATAAATAATGATTAATAACAATTATATCACAGATCTCTCAGTCCTGTTTGGGCATGCCAAATAATTGCAGTATTTAGATGCATCTTATAACTGCATAAAATAAATAAACTTTGTGACAAAGATGGAAAAGCTATAAATATTAGTGCTCTCAAACAACTGTATCACAACAATGCAAAACCATTAAAACATACCGAACATTTAGTGGCTCAGTTTATCAAACAATAAACTCGAAAGTTTTCCAATGTTATCTTTTCCGAAATTGTAGTGTCTTGATCTCAATCACAACTAACTCGATAATCTGGGATTCTTAAACTGTGAAAACCCCTCTTTGATCAGACTGAGCATTATCAGAGAATCTGAGACGAAAGCAGAAACAAAAAGCATTGAAAATGAGTCAAAAATTTAATGTGAATTAAAGTCAGTAAAATTGAAATCAATAGTTTTGAAAGGATATGAAGTTCAGAGGATTGTAGTGGAAAGTAAATGTGTCAAAGAGCTTATACTATAAAATTTGAAACTGGGCAATCTCCAAATATAGGGTCATCACATTTCAAAAGTAAGCATCAAGCAGAATAAGCTGCAAAATATGGATTTCCTCACGAGTTTTACTTGCAAATAATTAGGGATAAATAGAAGTTTCGGATAACTTAATTGAGGAGTTTCCAAGTTTGATCAATCTTCAATTGAAAAACTCAGCTTAAACACAAATAAACTCAAAGATCTTTCCAATATCAGCAATATTCCAAAATTGAAGTATGTCAATCTAAGCAACAACTCTTTAAAGGATTTAAAGGGGCTAAATTTCGCTCAATTGTAGACTCTCGAAATTATAAACAATCTTATTCATAATATTTAATTAACCAAAAACCTATCTAACAATACTTAATTAACCGAAAAATAATCTAACAATATTTAATTAACCAAAAACCTATCTAACTTAAGAATAATAAATATTGAGAACATTAAAGAAGTCGATAAGAGTGCTGAGCAGGCCATAGGGCACATATAAATATCTAATTTGGCAAAGCTGTAATAAATTACTCTTAAGAAATTGCTTGCGAAGCTTGTGCTAAAACTCTCTATCACCGATCTCAAAGAGCTCACAAAGCTTTATATAAGTTGCGGAAAGATAGATAAAGGAATAATCAAGGACTGCCCGAAGTTGGAAGAAGTCGATTTAAACAACATTAAATCCATAAATCGTCTGGAAATCAGCAACGTTCCTGCTTTGAAGGCACTTTATTTGGGTAAAACAGTAGTCAAATAATTTCACCTGTAGGCCCCAGCTCTAAAGACACTAACTATGAAATCTATGAATCTTAAAGATTTGTCTTGCCTTTAAGGGCTTACCACTGATACTTTTGAGTCTTTGAGATCGTTGGATGTCAGTGAAAGCTCTTTGTCAGTTCTTACTAATTCTAAGTTTTCACAGCTGGAGACTTTCCTCTACTCAAACAATCCATTCTCTGAAGTAAACCTTGAATCGATGAACTGTGAGTCAGTAAAATAGATAAAACTGAAGTTCGAAAACGACGACAAATAAGAATGATGACTAAACAGAGACAGTTAAAGAAAAGAAGTTTCGAATTGTGAACTGCTCGCGTATTTAGTCTTTCTAATTTGGCATCTCTAGGGAGAGTCCTAAGTTGCAGACCTATTAAATTGAAATCTCGAATGTATAATCACTACAGCATTTAAGATAACTAATGTCAAAAACATCGCCTTTAAGGAGTTATAGTGCAATAAATTAATAAAACTTTAATTCCCTAAGTGTTCTTTTCAAAACATTAAAAGCCTTCAATAAATTGTAAAGCTTAATATAAAAACCCTGTAATAATTGGACTTGAGCTATTGTGGGTTAGATGAATTCCCATAAGCCTCATTCCCAATGCTAACTATCCTCAACCTGGAGGGTAACAACCTGATTGAGTTTGTTTGGCTGAAGAAGAGTTCCTTCCCATGCCTGAAATCGATTTATCTCGATAAGAATACAATGCTAAAATCAATTAAGCTCCCCAAATAATCGTAAAAAGATTCTATAAAATTGTAACTGAGCTTTTGTTCTACTGCCATCAAATTGATCAAATAGTTCTAAAACCATATCACAAGTTATGATTCCATTAAAAGACATATCGCTTAATTTAACAGCGTAAATGAAGACATCCTCGATTAGATATTATACTTCAAACAGAAATTCAATCATTCTAAAGTAATAATATATGGTTACTAATCTGACAAATAATATAATCTATCTGGTAAGACTGATAAATTTATCATAAACCGTTCCTTTAATTATGAAGTGCTCACAGATTTGGAAATAAACGGTTTTAGACAGCTCTACAATGTGGATGCCATATTCAGCAGTGTGGCCCCGAACTTAACAGATTTGTCGATAACTGATTCAGGGATAAAAACCATAACATTCAATTAGTTCCCATTTCCCAAACTAAAATCCCTTAACTTAAACCGTAATAAAATTACAGATATATCTTTTTTGAATTTGATGAATGATCCAGCACTAAATCTATCAGTGTATCTTAACTATAACAATATAAGCGATATCAAGCCCATCACATCAACAATCAATTACCTGGTTCTTAATTATAACAAACTGACTTCCCTGTCATTCATTACATAAAGCATCATGCCTAAACTAAAAGAAATCTATGCTGGAGGAAATGAAGAGATGCAACAATTGGCTCGAATCTCAGCAGAAGCCACTCCATTGATCGAAATAATCTCATACCGGGTTGGTAACATGTAATAAGAGATCAGAGGAGTGAATAAAATCGGTCAATCTATAAAGAACACTCGAAGATTTATGATTTATAATGGAAATACTACTAGTAGTGACAATAATGATGCAATAAATGGATCAAATTATTGAATATTTCATACTGATGGATATTAATTGATGAAATAGGTATAATAATGATGCGGATGGCTATGTCTGTTTGATCTCGTAGGTAATTTCATTGCATCCGAACATCCGAACAATATTGTTAATTTATTCGGCGCACTGTTATTAAATGATTGATATGCTTGATGTGTTCTGGATAATGCATGATCAACTGGTTCATCCAATGGTCTAATAGTCTGTGTCTATGCGGTTGCCAATAAGATCGGTATTATTATTGTAGCATTAAGTTTGGGGTTGGCATACCAAAATACTCAGAACGAGCTATTTAAATATGGATGAGCTGATTATTGTGTGTTCGGCTAGCAGATGTGCTGCGAGATTGAGATTCGATCTTGTTGCTGATAGTTATCGTTTCAATATATCTGAGGAGATCACTCTGATTGATTGGATTGGATGGCTCATCTCTATCAGTGTATCTGTAACTGTATCTTAGGCTGCGTATCAAAAGGCTACAACAGAATAGGCCATAACAAATACCAATGGTTCAATTTTATGTGTTTGTAATGCAATGTTTGGGGCCAACCGTTCCCATGTCTTCTCCTCAACTCAATTTTAATCCTGATGCACTTTGCAACAAATCTTCAGCACTGATCAATCTGTAATATGCAATTTGGTGATTTATTGATTGTGATTTGAGATAGCTTGTTAACAAGCCTGACATTTTATCTATGTTGTGCAATGCCTGCAATGGGTTGCTGTTTGGAATGTAAACAATAATGTGGATGCTTCTCTTTTCATGGGTATTTGTTATTCGAGTCGTTAATGTTATTCTAGGCAATCCTGCTAATTTTGTTGTGGTTGATTGTTGTTGGAGCAAAGCTAATTAATTAATCTTTCTTATCATATGGAATATAATACGCAAATATGCATAACATTAAGAATTAATTCTCTATCATTTCATTTCAATATTATTGATTGCACTTTGATGTTTTTTTATTACGACGTGGCAGTGTTGCAGTATTGCTCTTCTTCTGATTATGAAGGCAGCTCTTTTGATGCGATTGTGTTGGTTTTACTGCTATTTATCTATTAAACATATTCAATTTGAAGATAATTGTTCAGAGAGAGTTTTTCCACCATTGAGGCTGATTAATTAGAAATAATGGTCATTTGAGCGATGCTCATGCAAACACTGTGTATGTTGGATATGAGGAATGCCCTACTTCTCTGTTTATAATCTATTTTTATTTCAGTGGTGCGATTCAAACTGATTGCCTTATTTCAGGTTAAGCTATTGAAGCACATCGATACATTCCCATACAAATAATAAGTATAGGAAGCTTATGTGAATACTCCGATGCATTTGAGTGACTAACAATATTTTTCTTTATTTTATTGAAACTTTATGGGCGGGATGTTTTTCCCAGATAAAAACAAGGCTGGTTTTTGAAAAAAATAGGCTGGTGATAGGGTTAGAATAGATAAAAGTTTTGGAGTTGAGATTTTTTTAATCGGGCACAATTTCCAAATATGATAATGACGTCGTAGGTTACAATTTTTTTGTGAATGATTTATATTATTTATTCTATTTTGCGTGTTTTTAAAGGCTTGTCGGGCATTGACAATATTCTGCAGTATCATTGCTTTTTCATTTCTCTAGCTTTATTTTTAAAAACACGTTTATACTATCTTCACGAAATGTGACTATGAGCAAATTTGGGTTTGCAGGATTTCTTTCTTTCTATCTGTACATCGTGTTTTTGCTTTTGCTTGGAGCCTTTGCCATTAGAAATATTGTTAGGGGGGCTATTGTCAATGGTTTTATTTGTTTGAAACTTTCGGGTTGAAAACGTGATTCTCATTTAGTTTTGGCGTCTCTTTTGTGATTACTTTGCTAGTCATCGGTTGAGGGTTTTGTTTGGAGGCTCTTTTGTGCTGGATTTTTCAGTCATCGATTGAATGTCGCGCTTTTGGAGGTACTTTTGTGCTGGCTTTGTTATTCATCAGTTGAGTGCTTTGCTTTGGAAGCTCTTTCGTGCTGACTTTGTTATTCATTGTTTGGGGGATGATGAATTCAGATTTGAGATTAGTCATTAAAAAATTGTCAATTAAGATTGCTTAAGATAAAAAGATACCGCATAATAATAAAAGTATCACAGCCATTTGAAGCACAACGTCCTCGTCCTCGCACTATTTGTGATTTGCTTTTCGCTGATGACAGTTTCTTTGGAATGGATCTCCCCCCCGATTTACAGCCCTCTTTTTATGTTTTCTTTATATAAACCTGGATCCGACAGGGCCAACCGTGCAAGGGAATCGGCCAGGTATATTACGATGCTGCGCACAATCGCGAAAGGGTGGACCGTTATAGTGGCGAATTCGATTTCTTCTGCAGCAGCGTGGTGCCCAATCTGACAACCCATGCACGCAGATCACAGTAGTATCCAACAAACGATATCTAATGTTTCCATAGAGAAGGCAGTGCTGTTTCTGCTGCGATTCGGAGCACGGGTGCGGGATTCTAAAACCTCACTGGCTCCTGAATACCGACTACATAGGCGAAGAGCAAATCGAGGGTACCATGTAACACATGAATGAATAGAAGAGAAAGATTGTGCCATAAAAGCGCCTAAAACAGTGATCGTCGAACTTATTAATTGAACTTTTTGAAAAATTTAATTGATAATTCTTCAATTATGAGTCCAATCACAGTGAGATTTAGCTTTAGCAATTAATTCAGAAAAGTAAGAAGTATTATTGATATTATTATTATTATTGTGATTACTATTGTTGTTAGTATTTATGGAGTACCTACTGTTATCATATTCCTACTGTTATCATATTCCTACTGTTATCATATTCCTACTGTTATCATATTCCTACTGTTATCATATTCCTACTGTTATCATATTCCTACTGTTATCATATTCCTACTGTTATCATATTCCTACTGTTATCATATTCCTACTGTTATCATATTCCTACTGTTATCATATTCCTACTGTTATCATATTCCTACTGTTATCATATTCCTACTGTTATCATATTCCTACTGTTATCATATTCCTACTGTTATCATATTCCTACTGTTATCATATTCCTACTGTTATCATATTCCTACTGTTATCATATTCCTACTGTTTGTTATTCATATCATATTCATATTGCTATGACTATGGTTATTCTAAATGTCAAAAATCCTGTCAGTCTCAGTATTCAACGTCGGCATCCCCATCCTGGCATGCCCCTTTCTTCATATTTGTTGTTACATTTGTCAAACTCCGCCGAGGCTTATTCTCAGCTCTTCAATCTTCTTCGCATCGATTAAGAAGGACTCCAGTCTTTAAATATTATCTGCATGAGGAGCCAGCACATTAAACACTTTCTCCATGGTGATTCGATGCATCGGATTAAAGCCAGCATCGGTTTCGAGATTGTTAAGAGTAACTTCGAGTAGTTCCGGCTGACTATTTCGAAATGCTGCACGAGCTTATGCTCGTTTAGTTTATGCTGATGCTATCGATTAAGGATGTCACCTCCAGGATTGTTAGTCCTATGCTGAATATTTACGAATTATGAGAATCAGTAGGGGCGGTAATTGAGATGCGGCTGTTATTGAGTTGCAGCTATTCAGGGATAGAAGAACTCATCGTTGAGTCCTTACTTCCCGAAATTTATGCATTCTCGATAGTCTGGCCATGAAAGCTGCGATATTATGCTAATCTCGCCATCCTCATCCACGAGGATGTTGAAGGGCCTCACATCCCCTATTCGAAACCCCAATGTTTACAGTTTCCCTCCCTGCTGTGATGAGTCTGGTCAGCAGGAGCCATATCTATGTTTACTTGACCGAATTAGACATAAGGCGCGTTTAAATTTGGCAATCGATTTGATGTGATTCATAGAATCGCCAATCTCAAATAGCAGCTCGAATCTGTTTTAGCCATAATTATAAAATGCTCTCAGCCAAAATTGCTCTCTTCAGCTTCAACTGTCTGGCTGCCCCTCCCTAGCGTACTACTTTGCTAGGTCCAAGGTCTAGTCCCTGGGTGTGCTGGCGGGGGTCTGCTACAGGACCATAATCAAAACTCCTCCTTTTGAGAACATCGCCGTTCAGCCATTTTCGGAGACAATCCTCTAGGCCATTAACGCCTAGGCAAAGAAGTAAAAAGACAAAGGCGGCGAAAACGAGCTCGATGGTGATGCCTTGGCGCACATGCAGGCCATGTTCACCAAGGGAATCGAGTTGGACAAATCAGTATTTGCCCAGGAGCGAATAAATCAAGGAAACGTCAATGAAAAATTTTGCTTCTACCCAAATTTACGGTCACCCAAGACATCTTCAAATTCATATCCACCCTCAAATCTGCAAAAATCATGCTGTTGGGATCCTACGGAATTTCAAAGACAGTCTCAGGAGTTCTCTTTTCCATCCTGTCAGGGTACATCAATGACTACCGATGCCTGCAGTAAAGGGGAAAGTTGTAGCCCCAATCTCCTTTTTTAGAAGCTCGAGATAAAACGAACACTCCTCCAATGCTATTTTACTATTCGATTAATGCCTAAGATAATGAAGAATAGATTGTCCAAGCTTGTGCAGAGAGGAGCTGAGGAAGGAATTTTAGCATGTCCAAGCTATTAATGCTTCCATAGACAGGAAAATTAGGTTAATCCCAGAAGATAAAATTAATTATTAGCAAGAAGTTGAAAAGTTAAAAAAAAGAAAAGAACAATACAGCATGTCACTTGAAAAAGTTCGTTCGATGATCAAAAACTACTATCGTTCAAAAGACATCGAAGTCTACCTGTTCGTTGACCAGATCAACAAGGTGGCCTCAGTCTATCGAGACTACAACAATATTCGGGAACTCCAAAAATTAGCCAATAAAGACGACAAAGAATACCTTCGCATTCTCAGCGAGAGAGCTAATACAATAGAATAATAATTTGTAGCTACTAAGCAGAACTATAAACTTGTGAGATAGATGTCGAGAATGGCTGTATCAACAATATTCAACAGCTCTCGAGATATCGAGCAGGACCTGCTACATAAGCGGCTAGACAAACAAAACCTTGGATTCGAGAATCACTAGAACATTCCGAAGTTTAGATTGACTTCCATGAGTAAATTAAAACCGAAAATGTGTCCATAGAGATGCTGTGGGTAGCCATGGGGTAAATCGAGAACAGGTTTCCAATATACATCAAGGCAATGGAGTTTTTTGGAACAAATGCACAGACCATCATTGAGCAGTTTATTGTAGCCAATAAAGAACCATATCAAGCCTTCCATCTTTCCCCATACATTCGTCCTCTCTTCATCCGGACTGCTCTAGACTAACTTTTTAAGTCTAAAGCATTAATAAATGAGATCACCAGTTAGTTTAAAATAGCTGAAATAGCTGAAATAGCAATCAAAATCAAGCTAAAATCAAACGTTAAATCCAGATGCACCAACTTTCATATTCACAGAAAGCAAAACCTGCCGCCTTCTTCCCTAAATTCGTTGAGTTGGTTGAAGAGGGAACTAAGTAAAAGAAAATACAACAGCTAAAGAAGAAGTACAGGGGCGTATAACTGACTCCTAATCAAGCAAATTAGTGCCAATAACTGCTTTTTCTAGCTATTGACAAGGCACGTGAGTTGATGATCGAAGGAAAAGAGAATGTTGATAGCTTTGTAATCTACCCAGGAATAGAAATTTTTAGAAATGTGACTGGCACTTTTGACCATCTTAAAACAGACATGGTGACTTTAGACATACATGCTGTGACCGAAGATCAAAGAAGATTGAAGTATATTAAGTAAATCAGGATTGAGTTAAGCCCCAAAGAATGCTTAGAGTTGTTTCAACCAGTCTGCAACTATGACTATGCCATTTAATATCTCGATCGAATATAAAAACTGCGACCAGATACACACCTGCCTATGGGAGTCATTGGGGGCCTCATGGAAGGTTGCCTAATTGGTTGCTGCAAATCGGAGATCTAACTCAGCATTACTCGCTTCGGAACTAATGAGAAATTGTTTTTAGTCCGAAAATGTATATCGAAAATGGCGAGAATTTGCCTCTGTACTTCCTGCATATGGACAAAAAGTGTTCTTAAAGAGACAACTTCGAAAAATTGATCTAAAAGTTGGAAAATGATCACAGGCCTGGAATCATAAATCAGCTGTTTCTGGCTCTGCCTTTGACGAAACCTGATTGGTTAATATACCAAAATCCTAAATCAAGCGAGCGCAACTTCAAACCAAGCTAAACTAGCCCATCGATCGATGTTTTGTTGATCAAGAAAACAGATAAAGGGTAGATTGAAATTCACAGTTTCGACTTTACCGTCACTAAAAAATAATCAGAAATAAAAGAGAAGTGTGAAAATGCCATGCCGAGAATCAAGGAAAGGCTTTAACAGATTTAGCTTGGCAAACAAAAGTAGCTGCGTTTCACTCATCACATTTGGTGCCCAATTCAATCAACTGAAGCCCAGCAATATATTCGAGAACAATCAGCTAAAATAAAACTTTCGGCTAAAATAAAATTTTAGATCGTTCAAGAAAACATTTTATAAGTGAAGCCTACCGATGATTATGTAAAGGAAATGTTTCAAATGAAGAATTAGAAGAGAATAGCCTCTAGTCTTTCGATGAGAAAGCTTATAAAGTTGCAAGAATACGTGAAAAGGTCTATATAAAAAAAATGATGATCAGATATATCGTTAAATTAGAATATCACAAAACTCCTGCTGTTGGTTGAGAAATGTTCGGGTGTTTTGAATCCAATTTATTTCTCATCATCAAATCACCCTTTGTAGTGTTTATACAAAATTACAGCCATTATCAAACTGGCTTTTCCGGAGATATCTTTCTATCTCTATATAAATCTATTATATCGAATTAGTTTAAAGCTAAAACAATTCTAATATTAGTCTTTATCGATGTTTTGCAAGTCGTTTTACTCCTTTGTCCCTTTACTTTACCCTGACAAAATATAAAACTATGAAATTTACTTGAACAGTTTATTGATCATCTTCTAAGACAATGAATACGAAGAGAGCCGATATATCCAACGATCTTTTATATTAGTTATCATCGAAATTAAACCCGAATAGTATCTCAGTTTCGAGTGAAGGCAGAGTCCTGAATGTCCTCATTTCGTCCAACATCGATGAATGTGAACTGTATTGGGCAGTTCACTATCCCCAACTTAACTCTTCGGAATTATAGTAGCTGCTTGAACTACGGAGGAAGGGAACGATATAAAAATTGGTTTGCAGATAAGGCCAGACTCAGATGATTGTGTTACGAGGTAGAGGAGGGAGTTATATAAAGTCACTGGCTCTTCCCTGGGAAGAAATTATCAGCCTCACGCAGACTATATAACTAAACTGATTTTTGCATACTTTAATATTGACTTTACACTCAAAATGAAGACCTAATCCAATTCTATTCATTCGCTCATCTATTAATTTACTCACATTTATTTGATCAGATGGCTACTTTATACTCAATCACTCCATGGAAGCGCATATTAAATACCTTAATGCTTCCAATTCCATGTCACCTGTCGCAATTTTAGCAGAAGCACCATAAAAAGCAGATGCAAACTTTATGATACTGTCTTTGATTGCCTCAAATGATCCATTCTCCATTCTTTTTTGGATATCCTTCGCCAATTGGGTTTTGACTGCGCGAATGCCTTCAATTTTCTTTAATTATTTGTGCATTTCTATGTGGCTTCAATGATACGCTTTGCATTCTATTTGAACCCCACTGCAGCCACTGCAAACCCAGATTTGGACCCAGGAATGGTCAGGGTTTCATAGAGTCCTCCGACCCAATAAGTATTTACATAGTATTGAGCATGCCTGAGGTTCTTCCGTTTTGTAGAAAATAGTGCTGACTCTTTTGGGGCGAGTCCGAATTTATGGTGATCTAGAGAAATTGAAGTGACCCCTTCTTGATCGAGTGAATACATTTGCTTGAAGCGTTCATCGAAGAGACCGATAAATCCCTAAACATCCATCGATATGCAATCCGACATTTCGTTTCTTGGCTATCTTGGCTAGTTTGTCGATGGGGTCGATGATGCCATGTGGGAAGTTAGGAGCATCACCCATAATTAAAATTGTATTCTTATCGACCAAGAACTCTAAATGTTTCACATCGACTTCGAACTTCTCGTTCAATCTTGCTTTTCTCGCTTCAACGTTCAGATAGAAGCATCGTTTATCAACGGCAGCATGTATGGTCACTGGAACAACACTAGGTTTAGATATATCATTACATATTGGGCTTCGTTCTGTTGCTGGAATATTTCTTATGGGCGAAATTTGTTAAGATGAGGCTTTCCGATCCGCCTGTTGTCGTGGTCCGTAGAATTTAGATCCTTTTTTGGTCAGTAGATCGGCAGTCATGTTGAGCAGCTCGTTTTACATTTGATGCAGTTCTTTGAATGAGCCGAGATGCAAGGAGTTATGATACATGTAGGGTGCAGCAAGAGTGCTCATCGCTTACATATGTTCATTCTCATCAGAGTAAAAAGCTCAGAGATCTTTCTAGTACCCCATAGCTTCTCTTAATTTTACTTCCAATTGCGAATTCGTTTCTTTATTGATTCCTCTGGCATGCCATCATCAGGCATTGAGTTACATCTTTTCGGATCCCAATTCTTTGGCAGCTGGATCGAAATTTCTTTCTCACTTTTTCTAAGTTACGCTTCGAATTTCTTGTTTATCATTGAGCTCAGGATAGGAATTGAGAATATGAAGGCATACAATTTTTATTTTATTTTTTATGGCACCGTTTCTTTGAAGGCTGAAAAGAATATGCGTTACTTCTAAGTTCTTTATTATGAGATTGCCATCTGTTCTTTTTCAGCAAACGCCTGCCTATTGCCAGAAAGAGTATCGAATATATGACACAAAACCAGCGAAAATGAACATCTTGTGTCGCAGCCATGAACTTGTCTTATGTCTGAGCAGTCCATTATTGAAAGACAGGCTGAATAAAACGAATGGAAGTCCGTACAAATGGCTGCACTTTTTGCTAATAGAATTACGTCACAGCATTCATGTGTCTATTCAATTAAAATTATAATTAATATATATATATTCTTCGTATTCTTAGTATTCTTCATATTCTTCGTATTCTTCGTATTCTCAGTATTGCGCATCAAGTTCCCTGGGGTTGGGGTTGGGTTGGGGTTGGGGTTGGGGTTGGGGTTGGGGTTGGGGTTGGGGTTGGGGTTGGGGTTGGGGTTGGGGTTGGGGTTGGGGTTGGGGTTGGGGTTGGAGGTTGGGA
>NW_028281819.1:0-28145 GCF_059751285.1 Brachycentrus maculatus
TCCCAACCCCAACCCCAACCCCAACCCCAACCCCAACCCAACCCCAACCCCAACCCCAACCCCACCCCAACCCCAACCCCAACCCCAACCCCAACCCCAACCCAACCCCAACCCCAACCCCAACCCCAACCCCAACCCCAACCCCAACCCAACCCCAACCCCAACCCCAACCCCAACCCCAACCCCAACCCCAACCCCAACCCAACCCCCCCAACCCCAACCCCTATTCTACTGCTAGCAGGTCAAATAAATATTTTCCATTTGTAAGAGTAAATAATGTCTGACAATTTACTATTCTTAACACGTTTATTTTCCTTTATGATATCAACATAAAATTCTTGGACCTGACACCAGTGTGGGACTAATAAGATATTTTAAATATATTTTATTTTTTTATTTATAAAAAATGATAATATATATACTACATTGTTTCTGAGTATATTTTTTATACAAGTTATATTTTTCGTAGGCTTGATTAATTCAAGGCTTCATGCTTGTTGTGGTTGGCAGTCTCATCTCCTCAGTTTTTAACGGTAGGTCCGCATATCCTTTGCAAGTTAAGCCTTCAATGGCATTGGTCCAGCATTTTTAATGACTATTTGAGTCGCACTAGCTGCTACATGGACTGATACATTCATGCATAATTAGGCACTCTTTGCAAATTATTTGCGCGACAATATCCTTATTTCTGCAGATTGGACACTCGCTCTTTTTGGCATGCCAGATAAACAGGCACGCACCATGGAAGTAATGGCCGCAGCTTGTCATAGAATTAATGTTGGTGTCTAAACAAATTGCGCACGTTTCTACTGTCAATAAAGCAGGGTTTAGAAAGAACATCTCTGGCTTATATATCTATGTATCTTGAATAACCTCTATTCTTGCCTGCTTGCGAGCAGACTTGATCTTGGTTATGAGCCATCTGACCATGAAGTATATCAAAATACAAGAAACAAGAGAGCAAAGTCCAATGATCGCCACGGTCATAAGATTTATACTGGGAATGAGACATTTTAAGGCATTTTTATCAAAAATGGTTCCAGATGCGCAAGTTAAACAGACTGTCGGTTGCTGACAATACTGGCAATTCTCAACGCATTCGGCACAAATAAATGTCTCTTTAACAAGGTAGAAGCCGGCAGAACAACTTGTGCATTGATGCGAGCTGGAGCAACTAATACAGCCTGGTAGGCACGGTTCACAGGAAGTCATATTTACAGTGACGTAGAAAAATGCTATACAGGCCAAACAAGTATTAGGAGAAAGACATTCGAAACAATTTCTAGAACAGATTGGGATACAATTCCTTGACCCATTGTTTAGCATGTAGCCAGTCGCACAGACAGTGCATATGTTACCTAAATCGAGGCAATTCAAACACCGGGCACCGCAGCTCTTGACCTTCAAGGAAGTGCCTACCGAAGTGTTGTTGCTAATGGTATCACAAATCGTGTTATTGCATATTTTGATCCCCGAATCGTCAGCAACACTAAGAGTATTCTATAATATTCTTAAATAAAAACTTCCAGGTTATTGCTGCGAAAACACAAATTTCCAATAGATAAGCGAGCTCATTTTGAGGTTCTGTGCTCGGTAATCGAAGCCGAAATAGTTAGTAGTCTTCCAGATGGTAAGGTTTATTTGGAGAAACATCTATGGACTGATGTCAATCCTGATAAAAGGGCAGTCAGGGGAGCCATCACACTAGCCAATAGTGAACAGTAATGAAGAGTTAGTTGAGAAGGTGACATAGCTAAACGAAATTGCTTGAAGGGTAAATTTGAATGGTAGAATCACGACTTTGGATGTGTTAAAGCTCGGAAATGTTGATTAATATACAATGAATTGGTCACTCTGGTCGATTGTGGTTGAGTCGTTTATGATGTTGTATGAGTGAATACTATGTATGAGATTAATAAGCAATATAAATGTGAGTAAATTAGTCATCATGCCTAAAGCTAGTTTATAGGAAAATCAAATTTTTTTAAACAATCCATCCAACTATTAATTTATTATATTGTAAAAATATGAATCAAATCAAATATTTAATCCAGCTCCTACATAACACATTATATATTGACTGGATTCTAAATAAAGGATGTAGGATATCTACATAAATAATTTTATCATTTGGTCATCATACTTATAAACTCGTTGTAATCTATCTAACCATCGCCATTTTCATCGCAGCTCTGAATCATATTGTCCAAATCACTGCCTTTTATTTTGTAATCATCCCCTAGAGCAAACAATAACAAAATTATTCAAGGAAGTAATATAATATAACATAGCAATCATCATACTTGAAAGCAATTATTCGAGTTCCGAACGGGAAATCTTCCCATTATTATTTAGGTCCATCATTCTAAAGGCTCCCCGAAGATTTTACTCTTTCAAAATTACAGACTGCTATAAACATCCAGCAATGAACTCCGTATAGTTTAAGATACCATCATGGTCAGTGTCGAGACAATCAATTAACTTTTTGAGATCGGCAATCGACTCATTGTCTTTTTGCAATTATATGGCAGCTCCCAGTTCTTACATGGTAATTACTCCATCACTATTAGTGTCGATCTGTTAGAAAAGTTTTCCCAACTAGATTATGTCTTTTTATTGCAGCTGGCTTGCAATCAACGTCACTGCTATTTTCTTAAATTTAGAGGAGGCACAGTAGTGCTTGAGGTTAGAAATATTAATTTGCAGCGGCTTCGAGGACGACCTGCTGTTGAGCCAAGGGTGACTCAAAATTTGTTCCGCAGTCGGTCTCTGTGAGGGTTACACTAAAATTCTTGAAATTAAATCTTTAAGAGGCGCACTAATATTTTTCATTTCAGGATATCGAAGGTGTATGTCATTTTTCTCACCTTTTCCAATATTTCATCGTCGGTTTCGCCATTGAATGGAGGAACACTGCTCACCAAAATGTACAGTATCACACCTGCAGACCAGATATCACAGGATTAATCGTATTTACCCTCCATAACTTCAGGCGCCATGTAATACGATGTGCCGACAAGTCCTCCTTTGGCTGATGAAGTTTTGAAACTGTTAAACTTTGCAGACAACCCAAAATCTATCAATTTGATGGGACTGTTGGCTTATTTATTGAGAAATAGAAAATTCTCGGGTTTGAGGTCTCTATGGGCGATTTGTTGAGAATGGCAGTAATTGAGGGCTTTTATGATTTGTTTGAAAATGACTCTAGCTTCCTCCTATGTAAAGTATCCTTTCTCTATAATTTTATCGAATAATTCCGCCAGTACATAACCTAGTATTTATATAAATGTTTCAATATATGCATGATAATTGTTTTATAAGTAGAAGAGAAAGTAGAAAGCTCAGACAATAAAATTAGATCCAGTAAAATTAGTTAACAATAAAATAGTTTATAAAATTTTGCTCAGCTGGACTCAAATATGATTTTGTTATAAATGGTTTGTTAATGTTTTTATTTACTCTGTCACTATGTAAATATTTCTATAATCTTCGTAAGTCTCGTAAAGTTTGAGAATATGGGGATGGTCTAGCTTTTTAAGAATTTCAATCTAGTTCAAGAATTGAGAGTGATCCTTGACTTTCCGTTTCGGGATCTTTTTTATAGCTCTCCATCCCTCCTCTCCTGACCCAATAAGTCTTCCTTTAAAAACTGTTCCGAATGCTCCAGTTCCGAGTGGCTATATTTGATGGATATACATATCGAAGATAATTTGGTAGTTTTCAGTCTTTTACATGTAACAGATCAAGATCATAATAGTCTTCAATATTGCCAGTTTTCTATTGGATAAACCAATGCTTTTTGAGGTAAATGTCTGAGTTTTCCATTTCCTTTGCAAAAAAATAAAATACGTAAATAATATTTAGATTCTCTTATATTTTTGTTGAATGCATGCCATTTCTTTGTTATATATCGTTTATATATTTAGAATTTTAAGTAAAAATACGACTGAAAAACAAGATAGCAAACACTTTATTCATATAAAAATAGCTGAAATTCTTACTCAGATACACACAATTAAATATAGATCGTAAAGAATCTTTACTTCAATCTTTAAAAAATTAAATAGCGAAAATGGTTTCTTTTTCATTTCAATACTTTAAAAACGAATTCCTTATGAAAAACATAAGAAAATAATCGATCAAACAACAATTTTTTATTATTTATTTTATTTTATCATGCCTTTTACGAGAACGAAACATAGTCGCGGAAGACATCTTGCATATCATTCGATTTGTTAATTAATTCGTTGATTGCTTTCTATACTTTACGCACTCGCTCCTGCTGCATATCGGAGGCAAACTCCATCACGAAAGACTTGTAGGTCCCCTCCAACAACTTTAGCAGAATTCCGAAGCCTCGTAAAGCTTTTTCAGCCACTTTTACCGTTCTATCTACATTGATATAATTTACTCCGTGTTCGCCAAAACTATTCTTCTTGCCGGAATGAATACCGATGCTGCTTTTATTTGAGATGAAGCTTTGGTCTAGCTTGCGCTCCATCTTTTGGATTTCTTCGATGGCATGTTCTCTCTTGTCGGTGAGAATTTTAATGGTTTATTCAAGCTTTTATTTCTACTCCGTTAGGTATTATAAGTCTCGTGTTAGTCTGCTTATTTATTGACTATCCATACTGATTTGGAAGTGCAAGGTGGAAATTAGCTTATTCAATTCGTACTACTTTTGGCTGGCCTTCTGCTGCTCGGCTTCCACGAGAGCTTCGCATTGAGTCTATGCAGCCGTGATCTTGGAAGCGAATTCTTGGAGTTGCTTATTGTGAGATTCATCGAGAGCAGTTCTTTCGGCTTTTTGTTTTAGGATCTATTTCTTATATTCTTTAAGTTTATCTTCAAGGTGCAATATCTTTTAAGTCTTGACTAAACATTAGTCGTATATCTTCTCCATGGAATATTTGTGTTATTTTTGTTTCTACTAAAATTTATCCACCAACTTTCTCAGGGTCTCAGATTTAATGCGTTATTAGTTCAACTAGTTTTCGATTTTTCGGAACTTATTATTAAAATCTTCGAGCTCTTTCGTTCTATTTAAAGTAGCTCTATTTATCTAGGCGACTTTATCTAAGTTTTATTTTTTAAGGGAGTCTATTTGCTTGGACAAGTTGGAGTTTATTTCAGAAATACGATAAACATTATATTCTTCTCAGCAGATTATTATTTCAATTTTTTAGTCGACGAATCAATTTAGGAAATGGTAGTCGTCAAAGACAAATTCAAAAACTAAAGTTAACTGATTCGAGAAGTTTGAGCCAACAAATTTTGTTAATATTAACGTTAAATTTTTTACAAGAACTCAGGTTAAGATATCTCGAGTTCGTTGATTCTGGCGGCTTGTCTCTGGACGGTCTCTTCCAACTCCGACACCCTCGAGTTTTTGCTCTCGTTTTCTTGGTTCTGCTTGTTCTCGAGTTCGTTGATTCTGGCGGCTTGTCTCTGGACGGTCTCTTCCAACTCCGACACCCTCGAGTTTTTGCTCTCGTTTTCTTGGTTCTGCTTGTTCTCGAGTTCGTTGATTCTGGCGGCTTGTCTCTGGACGGTCTCTTCCAACTCCGACACCCTCGAGTTTTTGCTCTCGTTTTCTTGGTTCTGCTTGTTCTCGAGTTCGTTGATTCTGGCGGCTTGTCTCTGGACGGTCTCTTCCAACTCCGACACCCTCGAGTTTTTGCTCTCGTTTTCTTGGTTCTGCTTGTTCTCGAGTTCGTTGATTCTGGCGGCTTGTCTCTGGACGGTCTCTTCCAACTCCGACACCCTCGAGTTTTTGCTCTCGTTTTCTTGGTTCTGCTTGTTCTCGAGTTCGTTGATTCTGGCGGCTTGTCTCTGGACGGTCTCTTCCAACTCCGACACCCTCGAGTTTTTGCTCTCGTTTTCTTGGTTCTGCTTGTTCTCGAGTTCGTTGATTCTGGCGGCTTGTCTCTGGACGGTCTCTTCCAACTCCGACACCCTCGAGTTTTTGCTCTCGTTTTCTTGGTTCTGCTTGTTCTCGAGTTCGTTGATTCTGGCGGCTTGTCTCTGGACGGTCTCTTCCAACTCCGACACCCTCGAGTTTTTGCTCTCGTTTTCTTGGTTCTGCTTGTTCTCGAGTTCGTTGATTCTGGCGGCTTGTCTCTGGACGGTTTCTTCCTTTTTTCTTATTTATTCATTTTTTTTTCTTTAATTTTCTATTTCTACATTTTTTTATTTTTCCTCTTTATTTTTTTCCTTTTCTCTCTCCTCTCTTATTGTCTTCTATTTCCACTCCCTTTTTTTAATTTGTCCTCTTATTTTTTACTATTCTATCTATTTTTCTTGTTTTTTTCTTGTTTCCTCTCCCTTTTCTTCTAGCAAAACCATTTATTGCTTGTGTTCTTCTTTTATTTTCTTTATTTTATATTTCTGCTCTTATATCTCCTTTTAATACTTTATAGTCTTTTAGTCTAGCTACTTTCTTAACGTATTCACAAACCCTGAATGAGTGAGGATTTATTATTCATACAATCTAATATCTTCCTTTAACTTTTCAACGCTTTATCTCTCCTCCAACCCCAATAGATTCTCTTCTTGAATTGTTTACACCTTTATTCTTTCGGTTTCCTTGACTGCATTCAATTCTTATCTTAATTATTCAACCTATTTTTACTTATTAACTATCTCTATCTTGAGGTTCTTTATCTACATTTTTAACCCTATTATTATTTTTTATGTGATATGTTCATGTCAGAATTGCTAATATTTTGTGTCTCTACAAGCTACTTTAGCTGTTTTATTTCAGCTCTGAGTATCTTCACCGTATCCATCTGGGATATCCGATCTTTCTCAATCTGGTGACAATAGGTTTGCAGTTCGTTCACACTAGTTGCTGAGTCAGCTTTCTATTTTTAAAACTTCATATTCAGTACTCTGAGCTCCTCGGTCGCCTCGGTATATTTGGAGACAACATCTAATTGTTAATCCTCTAGTTTATCCAATCTTTCTTTTAAGTTATTGTTTTGGACTTCGATCTTTTTGCATAGATTTTTACTATTTCGATATTTTCCAAATATAAATCTGAGGATTTTCTCTAAATCCGCAGGAGATGTTGTTGTTGGTTTCTGCGGCAGCCAGGAAGGATCAGACATTTCGATGAACGATATTTCTTCTTCCACGGCGATCCTAATTTTGTGAAATGCAGTCTGACTGTCTTTGGAGTCTCCAAACGAAGTGTTCTGGCGAGATTGGTGATGTTGTTATTTTAAGGTAGTCTCTAAAGCTACTTGCAGATTATTAAACTTAATAGTTAACTCTTCATACTAGTTCTCCAATTTATACATTTGAATGTTTATGGAATCATTCTTCTGGGTGAGTTATTCTGTTTTCTATTGCATCTTTTTGTATTCCTCTGCGTGTGATTCTAACTATATGATAAAAATTGTATTAGATGTATCATGGGAGAAAATAAGCTTTATTTTGATTGTATGATGATGGAGCACGAAGTAATGCACATAAATGTGGATTATTAAAAATACTTTTTTGAGAAGTTCCTTCACATATTTATCCTCTTCGGTAGCTAGAAATACGAGTTACTTGTGCTCGAGCTTGGCGAGTATCTTGGAATCAAAGTGATAAGTTTTGTCGGGGATTTCAAAAATCGAATCTATCTTTTTGGATTTTTTAGTAAAGATATCAAACATCTTTTTAATATCTGAAAGAAACAAATTATATATAATGAAGTACATTATGCATATATACATACTCTAATTAAATCATAGTTATATATATTATTTAGAACACTTAAGATAATTAGTTGTATCATATCGATATAGTTAACTGGTCGATTAACTAATTGCTTTTTTTATTAAAATGTATATATTCATCACTTTATCACATTATCTTTATCCCGATCAATTGTAATGTTTCGAGTACAGTCCTCCACTTTGTACACGCCCGACAATACTCGCCCCAGTCCAAACATATTCTGCCTCAGACTCACAACGATGAACTGCGAATCTGTTTTGCCCGAAACAAATTTAGCCAATATACCCGTATTCTTATAATCTAGAGCTGCATCGATTTCATCCATGAAATAAAAAGGACAGGCCTGTACACTGTTGCATCCAAAGATGAAAGAGAGCGAAGTCAGGGTTTTCTCTCCTCCCGACAGCTGGTTCACTCGCCTCCAAGTCTTCTTTGGTGGTCTCACCGATATTTCCACCCCCGAGGTAAACGGATCAAGGTTGTCAAGAAGACTAAGTTCTGCATCTCCCCCTGTAAGATCTTGGTAGATCATTTTAGTCTGTTTTGCAATCAGCGAAAAGCTCGTGGAGAATCTCTGGAGTCTTTCTTGTTGTAGCCTCTCCAACTCCTTCTTGTGCGCAAGTTCTAAGGATAATGTTTACACTATCTTACGCTTTTATTGTGCAATGATTCTGGATTCAATTTCGTATTGTGTTATGCTGGAAAAATCTATAGGAGCTTCGCTTTCCAGACTTTGCACCTTTTGCTCCTCGAATGTCAAAGTGACTAAGTAGCTTTCTAAGTTCTAGAGGTCGAGCTCCTATTTCAGCAAATTTTCATCTGGAGGGCGGAGATTTTGTAGCCTGGCTCTTTTGCTGGAATTGCGATTGCTTACCTAAGACTACTGGGTAGCAAATGGCTAATCGTCCCACTCCCTTTTAACGGTATTGGGTTTTAAACATAAATCGTATTATCTCCGAGTTCTGCGAATCAGCTAAACAAATGTTTCGATGCCCTCTCCAAGTTCTGTATTTTATTGTTTGAGCTTACCGATCTATTCACCGAGTTGGTAAATTGTTCTGCCATCCTGTTTCGGCTTATTCTTTTAGAGCTTGGATCGCTCTATCTGAGTCTGAACGATGGTTTGTTCGAGTCGTTTGATTTCGTCAAAGATTGTTTCCAGTGAGTTGTCGATTTATGCCTTTTTGGAATCCAACTCTGCTTTGTTGGAGTTGGCCTGGTTCATCTTACTTTCCTTCTCATGCTGTCGCTGAATCTCACATTTGACTCTCTCCTCCATTTTGTGGATCATCTTGTCTGCTGATTCGATATTGCTGATTTTCCTTTGTGTAGAGTCAATCTCCTTGTTCAATTTTGCAAAGAGTTCCAGGTCTCCGGGTTGAAGGTTTTCCTCGGCAAGTTGCTATTTTAGTTCATTTTGTCTTTTTAAGTTTCTCGCATTTTCAGCTGAAATGCTGATCAGTAGTTTTTCGAGCCTTTCGACCTCGGAGGAGGACAACACATTCCCAGACTATCTCTCCACCAGTTTTAATCGGCTAATCAATTCATTTTTTTTAGCCAATTAACTTTCGTTCTCGAGGAGTAGCGCTTATTATTTGGCCTGCTATCTCTTGAGGATATTAAGCTTCAGAGTTAGAGTCTCCACATTTTCGAAGCGCACTCCTCCAGTTAATCCTTTTCCTTAACCTTTTGCAGGACCTGAGGTGATTGTGCCAGATAGCTCAATGATACTTCCCTCAATGGTCACGACTCTTCTTCTTTCTGCGGCGTAAGCTATTTCTTTTGCTGTCTCAAGATCATCGCAGACAAGCGTATCGAATAAGCACCAATAGAGCACAATTTAGCGTCCTTTTTCAATCTTGATCAAGTCGAATAGTCTTTTGCTGTTTCCAGGTGCTTTGTAGCCAGCGTCCATTCTTTGAGCGTGCGGCGTAGTGATATGCATTAGCTCTTAAAGAATTGCAAAGCAAGCCCTTCCTATCTTTCGTTATTTGAGGTAATTAGACGCGTTAAGTGCATGCTGATATGTATCAATGAGGATGAAGTCTAGTTGAGGGCAAGCAGTATTCAAGGCCAATTAGTATTCGGCTCGATCCAGCAATATTATCTTATTTTGCCGATCACCCCTTTAAGCATTCCGCACTGGCAGGCTTTCTTCAACTCATTGACGACGAGATTCATTGAGTTAGCAATTGAAGACTCGGTTTCCGCTTGTTTTACGCGTTGATTGAGCGCACCAATGTTTTAAAGTAAAACTTTATGGTTGGCACGTCTCTTCTCCAGTTTCAAAGTTATACTTTTTATCTCGGTTTGGAGAAGTGCAATAGACTTGGAATTGTTTGCCTAGGAAAACTTCATGGCATTGACCAAATTAGTATTGGCATCAATGGTTTTAGAAGTCTCGCATTCTTACTCGCTCAAAGAATTGATGCGAAGATTGAGTTCCTGGATTTCCTGAGTAATTTTATTGAATTTGGTGAGAGTTTTCTTTTTGATGGAGGGAAATGCTGCTTGCATCTGTTCCTGGGCGTTGGCGAGTCTTTCTTTGAGAGAGGGCAGCTCTGCCTTTTTATCTACTTTGAGTTCATTGAGCTATTCTTCCAGCTGGTAGCGTTTATTATAAACGGTGGTAAAATCCTTTTCAGCGAACACTATTTATCTTTCGCATTCTCGAATTTTTAATTGAAGGTCTTGGTATAATTTTTATGTCATTGCATAGGTTATTTTCAGATTTGAAATTTTAGACTAGTACTATTTGATACTGCTATCTAATCTTCTGAAACTGGATTGCAATTCTTTCTAGCATTCAAGTCTTTCATTCCTTTACACTTCCAGTCTGCGCATCAGTTCCACATTTTTATGCATTTTCCTTCTATTTGATTCAGATTTGAGCTGGTAAATTGTATTGTTCAGCTTGTGGATGTTGATGCTACTCTCCAGCCACTTTTTAGCTCTGTGGCTTTCCTCTCTTACGGTGGCTAAATATTTTTCTTTAATGGCCATCATTTCGTCGAGCCTATGGTGTTCTACTAGATGGCTCATATAACTCCTTTCAGCTTACTGAATTGGCCCAATAAATTCCTCTGATCCGCATACGATTTCGATGTGATTGAGCAGTTGAAGGGGTCCCATTTCAGCCACACTCTCCACTTATCCCTGCAGAATTAAAAAATGGCCAGTTCTCAGATCAACGTTGTGTTTTTGGAGAGTTTTCTTGACCTCTTCCAAAGTTGTTTTTTGATAGTTGATGTAGTATTGGGAGTGGCCATGATCATTTACTGATCGCGTAATGGCAAGTTCTTCCCCATCTTACCGTCCAAATATGACAGAAACTCGGCACTGCTTGGCTCGCAGCACTGCTGAGTTGTGTATGAGGTTGGTGATGTTCTCTTGTCTGAGCTTGTTCGCTTTGAATCCAAAAACAAACATTAGACTATCGATGATGTTGGACTTTCCGCTTCCGTTTGCCCCAATAATACATGAAAAGTGGGTATGGAAAGGTCCAACTGTAACAACCCCTGCGTAGGATTTAAAGTTCTCGAGTTCTAAACGTTTGACTACTATTCCGTTTTTAGAGTGCATGGCTTAAAGTTTAGACAATCAGTAATTTGCAATACTATATTTAAAATATAGTTATTAATTAAATTATTAATTTAGGCTCAATCTTAGTCATAAAAATAAAGTAAATATATATTTTTATCGAAGTATATGAATAAACTTCAAATAAGTAAGGATTGGACGGGTATACGAATTGACTAAACCTTTGATTATAACAAAAATTTTTAAACAATGCAGTATCCAACGAAATACTGTTTAATCAACAAAAATACTATTGTTAAAGTCAACGATGTTACTCATCTCGAAACAGCGATCATCTCAGAGATAAAATAAGAGATTACACATCAAAATGGTAATTTCAGGAGCTTCTTCTCAGAAGATGTAAACAAATGGAGTGTGTTAACCACAATCGAAAACCTTAAATTTGAAGAACTTGACCTTACCATGAACTGCTTAGAAAGTCTGAATCTATTAACTTACATAAATTTACCATCGCTTAAAATCCTTCATCTAGGTAAATTAAATATATTTAACTCACGCATATTCATATTTAAAATAGACAAAAATCAAATTTCCAATATTTAAGGTCTTTCGGTGCTTCCTACTCATCAACTCACTTTGCTGTTCCTAAGTAATTATTTGTAAATAAACAGAAGTACACACTATATCTATATTAACCCTGATCAGGCTAGAATCAAATAAGAGATGTATCTCTTTTGGGTCAATTCAAATTGGACAACCTTACAAAACTGTATCTACGTAATCGCATCTTTTCAACCAAGTATTCATAGATAGCAACCAAATCAGCAACTTAACATTTTTAAAGAAGATTTCCTCTGTACGTTTGAAAAGTCTCTGGCTTAGTAAACATTAATACGCGTTATATATTATTTAGTGCAGATTATAATTGTATACGAGACATCTACAGTTTGTAAAAAGCCGACTTGCCTGCTCTTGAAGAGTTATTTTTGGGTATTTTTAAGATATTAATTTGGAAACCCTTAATAAAATATTTGGCGATATTCTCAGACCGCAATAGAATTATGAATGTGTCTCCACTTTCAGTTTGCAATTTCAAAAACCTGAGGCTTATTAATTTAGGTACAGTAGATAGTTCATTATATTTTTATAGACGGAAATGAGATAGTATCTATTTATCCATTGTTAAAATGTGGTTTGGAGTCCTTAAGAACACTCAGTATGAGTAAATAACTTATCATACATATCATTAAATTTACATATCGTAATTGGACTAGAAAATAATAAAATTAGAGGAAGCATGAAACTGTTCACTAGGATTCAGCAAGTTCGATTGTATCTTTGAAACTTTAATATTGAACTACTACTGTATCATTGATTTTTCCTCAGGAAAGATACATACAAATCAGTTCAGTAATTAGCGATCTATTCATTTCCGCCTTTGGTTTTAATTCATATTTTTAATTAATTGATTTATATATATTCTTCTTTTTTTTTGCCCTTTATCATTACTTTAATCAAGATTTTCCTACTCCCAATTTTATTCAGTTAGTTGACATCCACAAAATTTATGGATTGTGATCCTGGATCATATTACAATTCATTAAGTCAAAGCTGTCTGTACTGCTTAGCTAACTGTCTCAGCTGTTCCGATGCTTTCACTTGCAATATTTGCCAAAATAATTACTTTTTCAATGACAAAAATCGACTCTGCCAAGAAATGCCTAAACTTTCAGAAATCATATCCACCGTTATTATCGGCAGTCTCGCGCTGTTTGCACTTATTGCAGTATTCTGCATCATCATCTTCAACTGCAGGAGAAGGAGAGCCCAAGTTATGAGGCGAACAAGTAGTGTGCATGAATAAGAGGACACTGAAAGTATTCCAAAAAATATTTAATTTTCGAAGCCAGATACATTTTCCCTATACAATCCAAGCTAAATATGCAGTATTTGTTTAGCAGATAAGACTTAAGTTCTGACTTGCTGCAAACATTCTTTTCACTACCGGTGCCTTGTGCATTGGTATCTGGTTGAGCCAAGGTGTCCGAACTGTAATTCTACACATATAGTCATCAAAGCCTTGTGTACCAAATGCGAAAGATTATCGCTGTCAATAAAAATGTGTAAGGACTATTGCAGTGATACAGACCATGCTTAATGTTTTGATAATAAAACCAAATAACAATCCTGCAAAGACTGTGCGAAATATTCTCAAGATGCAGCAAAGTTTTAAGGAGGAAAAATCAGGCAGTAGCTTTTGAAGTGAGCAGTTTTCAATGATTCAAGATTCAAGTTAAGCGAGAAAACCAAATCAATGATAATAATGAACCATATTTTTCATATACATTAAGCTAATCGAGGAAATGTCGTATATATTTCTATTTGGAAGTTTTAATTTATATCTGTGAGTAATATTTAATCAAAATGAGACAAATACGTCAAGATTACTCCAACGATGAATAATATAAATATAGATTTACTGTTATATTGCTCGATGGTATTGACTGAGCTGTCAGGCAGCAATTATATAATATATATATATAATTAAAGATCTAATTTTTATAAAGGTTTTTTAAGTAAACATATATATCATAGGTAACATATATATAACTATAATAATCTAAAGGATAATTAATTGATAATTTGCCGTTTTTTCAGTCTACCATCCAGATACAAAATATTCATTAATCTTGAAATCCTTCTTGTTATACATCCTTGTTCAAACAGATCGCGATCATTATATTCAAATTATTCAATATTTAATATATACAAATATATTTATAAGATAACTTTCCTTAAAATGGCAACCCGAATAGATTTACTGACAAAAGTTGAATTCAAAAGCCTAATCCAGGTAAACTGGCTTGAGCAAAAGCTCTAAACCAATTTTCGGACAATTGTCGATGCTTTGTCCCAAGATTCCAAAGACATTTCGCATCTCCAAAATGATCTTCTATTTCTAAAGGAAGAAATAGCCAATCTAAAAAAAACCAGTCTTGTTCCCAACGTTTACCCACAAACTGGAAACTCGACTTCAGTGACTGTCAACAACTTCGTTGAAAATTTACCACACTCTTCTGATGAGAAATAGAAGGAACAAGGTCCAAACGTCAATAAGGGCGCTAATGCTGAGGTTAGTGAACCATACGTACCTTACCAAGTATTAGATGTAAAAAAAGGGATAGAGACTCTTTCGAGTGTCACTGAACACCCTGATCCCCTTGATAGATTGAAAAAGGACATCGAAGATTTGAGAAATCAAATTATAAGAGTGGAACACAACTGTATTATTCAACTCAAAGATAAAAAATTAAGCTAGACTCATCCTGAAATATTAATTTCATCGAAAGAATCAATGCCAAAATAACCTATTACGAAAGTATCGGGACCCCACAGCCCAGACTTATTGACAATTCCCACAAAGTCAGCACTGTTTGATGATTCATGGATCAGAGACGAACTCAATAGACTCAATAAGGTCATCCAAGGACTCAACGATGAGCTGGCCGACCAAAAGCAGGACATAAACAAAGCAACAGCCTTAGTCAATGCCTTGAAGGCCAAATCGGCGAGGGAAAATTCTAAGAACTCAATGGTCAAAGAAAACCAAAAGAATAAGTAAAATAATGGAGGGAACAATGTGATTTCAAAAGGTGATGACAAGTCCAAGAACACATCCAGTAAAAATATCCAGCCTGGAGTTAACATATCAAATATTCCATCCTCTACTAACTCAAACACTCAATTGATGGAATATAATGAGGGCAGTGATGGCTTAAAGGAGAGAGTTGATCGAATCGAAGAGGATACTCAAGGCAATATAATTTCAATTGAATAGCTGAAAATTACAATTAAAGACATAAAAAAGTTGCTAAATAAAGATCAAACCAATTCCCAAACCATAAGTACTCTCAATGATAAGCTAAGGGCTGTCACTGATCAATGCTGCAAGAATTAAAAAGATATTAAGTTTATTCAGGATAAATAGATGAACTAGTAAATTTTAAGACAGACCTCGACAGCCTAGTAATGTCCTTAATCATTGGCTACATTAGGAGAACCCGTTGCCAGCAGCTCAAACAATGATCAGACTGGTGTCCCCATTATATCATCAATAAATAATGAAAGAAGAATGACGAACAACGCATCATCGGAAAACGCGAAAGGCCAGCTTCATGACCGAATTTCAAAATTAGCTAACATGTTGGCCGCAACAGTGCGAGATTCTGATTTCAACAGGCTCAAATAATAATATTTGGCCAAGACAAAAGAAATTGACAGTAGATTAAATGGCCTGAAAAACGAAAATAAGCAATTCGAAAACTTGAACTAGAGGATCGCTCTCCTTGAATAAGGACTCACCAGCGTAGGAAATTCATTGAGCAGCAAAATCGATGAGCTGGACTCTTCCAGCAAGGAAATCAATGAGGCGTCGGACAAGAAAAGCAATATTATTACATCCAAAATTGAGGAGATCAAGAAGGCGATTGAATACATCAAAGAAGACCTTGAGTATTATAAAAATGAGCTACAAGCCACTCAGCACACCCCTAGCCTCTCAAACGGGGGAGATGGGGGATCCTCAGCTTCGAATGCCAAGTTCAACGAAGATACTCTAAAGAAAATCGAAGAGTTTAGAAAATAGTCGAATAAAAAAGTGCATGATCTTCGCACAGACCTGACCAATGCTTTGAGAGATTTTTAACGAAAAACCGATAGTAAGAATAATTTTGAGCAAGACATTAATCAAATATTTGAGAAACTCAGCGAGATGAAGCTTTATATTGGTAAAAAAGCAGACGCGGAGGACACAAAAAGAAACCTGGAATATATGGACAAGAAGATACACCTTATCTTGAAAAATCTCAATCGAGAAGACGAGGTGATAGACGATGCGAGAGGGGCTAAAAAAGGATGGTTGTGCCTATCGTGCGATAAACCGCTGGCGGGTTATTCGGGGAAGATAGGAAAGCATCTTGCCTGGGACTCACTGGGTAAGTCAACCTTGAAAATGAGCAATCTGTGTCAACTAGACACTCGTAAATCATCCTTGCCGAGGATTACGAATTCGATCTCAATGAATATTAGAAAATGATATAAACTATACGATGCAAATACTTTTTCTATTTTTTTATGTTCATATTTACATATGATATATGAATATTCAATTGATTTTTAACCTAAAATTATAAGTAAGGTTATAATTGCATAATAATTATAATAAGTAGTTTAAGAGTATTATAAACATAGCAGGATTGGGAGAAATTGTAGATAATTTTGATAAATATATTATTTGATTTGTAAAAAATCTAATATCAAATAATGTTTGTTTGTTGCGATTTATTCACTTATTTATACTTATTTATACTTATTTATACATTTTTCTGCGTATATTAAAGCAATTATCATGATCTGTGATGGGCGATAACGTTATTAACCCAAATCACAAACTCCCTATATGTAACGTTTCCGTCTCTGTCGGCATCGAGAGTATTGAAGATATTTTGCAAAGTTGAGGTCTCCTTTTTGATCGACTTCAGGAATGAGTAGCCCTCTTCCATAACGACCTGGAACTCAGGGAAAGACAATCTGTCCTTGCCTGCCTTCTGTAGCAGGTGGAATCTTTGCAAGGCAATCTCAGCAGCGTGTTTTAAAATGAACGGAGCCTAAAGTAATAATAAATAAATAAATAAATTGTGGAAAATTGTTACGAATTCTTCGAACTCAATTTGTTTGTCATGGTTTGGGTCAAACCTAAACATATTCCAGAACACATAGTCCAGTTCCCTCTTGGAGGTCTACTTTAGAACTTCCTTGATAAGAAGATTTAATTCTTCTTCACTTAGGTATTTACCCTTCACAAAACTGTTATATAATCTGCGAAGTTCTCCCCATATATCACCAGAAAGCCTATCTTCATCTCCAGTGTTTTTACCATTGGGGATCTTGTTGGGTTTGTTCTCCTGGAAATTCTTAAAGAAGTCATCGTCTCCATCAATTGCTCCAGTCCTACCGCCAAGATATCTTCTGATGAAAATAATATAGTCCTTATAAGTAATCCAGCCATCGTTGTCAGTGTCAATAAATTTAAACACTTGCGACAAAAGATTCCTGTCGGGTCGCGAAGCCCCCAAGAACTGACAGCATGTGTCAACAAGAAGAATGAAGTCCCCCTCATTAAGGAGTCTTTCTTGCCATCTCTGGAATTTCTTTTCTCTGTGGAATTTTAGAAGCATCATTTCACCGAAGAAGAGTTCAAGGAAAATTCGGACCATGTCTGCCTGGAGAAACAAGCCGTTTTTGCTAGTGTCGTACCTGAAGAAACTTTTGAGAACGAAATCGATTTCAGTCTCTGTGAGGTGGAATACTTATCTAAAGAATTTGGCGAGTGAATCTTTATCGAATTTCTTGAGACCGAATTTATCGAACTATGCGGTCGTCCCGCCTACCACAATCTTGGCAAATCTGTCAACCGGCGAAAGACTTAGGTCAGCAGAAGGTAGGCTATCTGTGGCAATGGTCGAGAGGGAGCCAAAATAATACTTGAGAAACACAAAGTATTGGGTATAAGTGATCCATCCTTTTTTCTCGACATCAATCTCGTTAAAGAGTTACGAGAGTTCAGAGTTGGTGATAGTGCATTTGAAGTAAGAAAGAGCCTGGCTGAGAGTCTTGCTGAATTCTTGGACGTTTAGAAGTCTCTCTTTGCCTCTGCTGAAGGCCCCATCTCTGTGGAGTCTTTGAATAGCCAGCTCTCCGCAGTGTAAGTCAAGGAAGAAATCAGTCAAATGGTCGAGCACGATTTGACCATTTGCATTGCGGTCGTACCTGAAGATGTTGGCCACAACATAATGGATATCGTTTTAATCAGATATCATAAGCTTTTGGAGGATTTCAATGATTTCTTATTCTTCAAACAACTTATTGTTATTCGAATCAAACTTAATCAGGATGTTTTGAACCTGAGCACGAATTCGTTTGGCGAGTTCCATGTTTCTGAATTTGAAAGGACACAAATAAGAGATCTTGAAATCCCGGGCAATAATGCGAGACACAACGTTGCCACTCGAGGATATAATAGATTCCGCTGGCCTTCTAATGAACCCGTTGAGTCCGATCAGGCCGGACCCAGCAGAGTTGTCCTCGTCATCTTCGAGCACGTACCACTCGATCCCATAGACAATCACTGGAACGAGAAACCGACTGATCCAATCCAGATATTCAGCAAATGAAATTAAACCATCTCCATTTTTGTCAATCTTAGTAAAGATTCTCTATAAAAGCTCATCTTTGATCGAAGAGAGGTCGAGAAAGTTAAAGGTGGCTCTGAACAGGATCACAAATTGGTCACGATTGAGGGTTTTATTGTTGTTGGGGTTGGCCTTGCTATATCTGCTCAGCCCGAGTTCGGCCACATGCAGCAAAAAGAAGCTTGCAAAAGCATCGAAATTGATGTAGTTGACTCCGGAATCAGGTTGGATCTGGAGAACATTGAAAATGATGAAGTCAATTTCGGACTGAGTGTTTGTTTCTAGGAGTTCGTTGAGGAGGATATTTATTTCATCGATTTCGAGACGACCATTTTTGTTATCATCGAAATAATTATATATAGCCAAAAGTGAAGCCCACAAGAATTTTCTCAGTCTACTCTTCAGAATCTTATCTTTATTGTCATCCTTTGGAGGTACTGCCACGGTTGTGGTTGTAGTAGTGGTTGTGCCTGCGGCTTTAAGCAGATTGTTTTCTATGAACTTGAAGTATTCGACATAGGTAATAAGTCCGTCTTTGTCCTTGTCGATCTGGCTATGTAATACATTAGTTTATTTTGGATCAACCACAACCCCCAAGAAGTTGTAGGCATTGTTCAACAAGAGCGCAAACTCTTACGGGGTGATCTTTCTGTCCTTTCCGTTGAGAATTTTGCCACTTCTGTGTTGTCTTTGAAGAGATATTTACCCACAATGTCTTTTTAATAAAAAGTTGGCCTGAAATCAATATATATATATATATGTATATTGTATTTAAGAGAGTTCATAATATAAATAAATAATAAAAATATATATATGTAGTTCTGATTTTAGACTTACGAATTCATCGAAATCGATCTGTCCAGAGTTATCTGTATCTAGTCTGAACAAGTTTTTGATGACATAATCCACTTCTTGGTCGTCATCTTCTTTGAGGGTTTCTCTCACGATTTTTTCGATTTGAGTGGGAGTGATGGAATCTCTTCCATTCGTATACCGATGGAAAATGGAGCTGAGGTTCTGCCAAACTTAGGCTTGGATCTTTTGGGAATATGACTGCATTAAAAAAATGGGAAATATTATTTTTTATTGGCGTCTTAAAAATTGGTGTTTTTGTAAATATAAATGAATTGAATTATTAAAATGGGAAAATATCTTTGGGAGTTTTAAAAATGAATTATATAAATATTAAAATGAAAGAAAACTGACTTTAGAAAATCTAAAATATTTGACGAAAATATCTTGTTTTTATAATAACTATTTTTTTTATTCATTTTGTTGGTAATTCTTTAAAACTTTAAAGTTCTATTTCAATACTTAATATGGCAATCCTAAAAAAAACATAGGAAATACAACAATAAGGATTAACAACAAATAATCGAATAGTATCGTGGCTGGAAATTGATCAAAATCAGTGACTATATTTTATTGAGGCCAACTTTTCACCAAAATCTCCCAACTCAAAGATATTAAAAGGAAAGTAGGCACGAGAAATCAATAAAGATCTCGAAACAATTGAGATTTCCATATTTTTCAACAAAAATCGTAAACTTATTTAAATATGCGACTAATGTTGGATATTTATATTGAATAGCAAGTCATTAAAAATGTTAGTATCTTAATATTTAAAACTAATTTTCAGTAGTTCCTAATGGAATTTTATAAAATATATATAGCGCTGATATTAACATATTTATTAGTATTTATAATAATATAGATATTAATATATATAAAAATATATACATAAAAAATGCAAAATCATATAAACACACATTTTACAATACACATGTACATGTAAATATATATTTAAAAAGATGTTTTTTCCTAATTTCCCTATTTCCAAATTCTTATGAGTACGCTGAGTATCCTTAAACATCACCCTTGAACTCCAAATAATTATATGGGGTTACTGTCAGTTGATATATAATTATCTTTTCGAAATTAATGGAAAAATCAGGAAATATCATCAATTCAATCAGTATTGTTTGTTTCCTCAATTTAGAAATATGTTGTAGGTTAGCTATTTTATCATCTTTTAGCTATAATTTGTATCATCATTTGCTTAAAGGTATTTCAATTAAAAGGAATTAAAAAGAAGTTTACATTTTTATTTAAAATCTGTGTTTCAGGAATACTATAATCTGTATACATCAATATTTAGACAATTTAATACTTCTGTTGTTGAAATTCTATTAATAGTTCAATGATGTTCCTGTATTGAATTACGACCATTAATAGGAAATAGAAGCAAATCTATGAAGACGGATGTCTTCAAATAAAAATACGGATATTAACGCAAACAATATAAACAAAAAAGAAATCAAATTTTCAAGAAATCAAATAAAAAAAAATACTAACAATTTTGTTTATTGATTTTACTAACTTTTTTTCTCACTAGAATAGATACGTCGCGGTCTTAAGGAGTAAGATGCTATCGAGATTGTCATCGAAGGCATCATGGGTATGGAGATTACTTCCGGCAACATGTTGGCGAAGATTATGCTTCTCCAAAGCCAAGCCCCTCAAATATTTAATATTTTCGGACTACTCGTCTGAATCTAAAATCTCAATTATATTTGCTTGAGGATGCTTTCCTGCTTTTTCACACTTGTCATGCTTTCTTTCAAGAAGAGGAGGCGATAGTTCATTTATCTGGTTTATTTTTCGAGGTTCTTTTATAATGATAAAAGGACTTTAAGGCTTTTTCCCTTATTGGGGGTGAAGAAACTATTAAAGTCGCAGGTTCGAGAGTCTTTGGTTGACTATTGACATTATTGGCGTGCTTGACTCACAATGATTCTTGATTTTCTGTGTTTCAAAAACTTCGGAATCGACGGGGCGATATTATTAGGAGCTCGGAAAATATTGTTTATTCGGTAAATTTTCAGACTCGATGGCCATTTAGGCGCGTTAATGTGACTGGTATTCATTATAGTAAAACGTTTAAAATTGTCGCTCATCATTCTGAATATGATTTTACTTCGAAAAGAGTCTATCGCTCGAATCTGGAATCGTAGTGATTTTTTATTTAGCTCCATTAGCAAGTCCAGTATTATGTGACTCCTTGAAATGCACATCCTTTTCAGGGGTTGAACCATTTCTTTGTGGTTATTCTGGCTGTTTTTTCATCGATATTTTATCATCATCCTCCTGTTTATCCAAAATAGAATCTTCTTCATCAAGACAAATAACGTTATCACGTGTAGGAGCAACAGTTTATATGGCCATATTACCATTTTGCCTTTAATCATCTTATTCGTGGGTTAATTTTTCTTCAATAACTTTATATGTTCCATCTGGGGAGAAGGAGATCTCTTGTATCTGTATCTGTGGATGGAATTTTATCATTTCAAGCAAAATCGGATCAATAAAAAGGCGGTGACATTTGCGCTTACACAGAGGGCATTTCCATCGGCGGGGAGAACTCATAGAAATTATCGAGATCGTATTACTTAGGTCGAAGCATTGAAAGTGCGTGCAGTCTCTGGATCTTGACGGTATTTTGATTTGGGTGCTTTAATAAACACATTTCATAGAGATATCAATTCTTTCTATCTCTATATCATCAATGGACAAAAACTGCCGACGTAGTAGCGCTTTGGAAGAGTCTGAGGGTAAAACCATCTCAGCTACGGTATTTAGTAGATCGACATTTGTTAGAATTTTAACTATGTAAATTCCGAAGAAATGGTTGGAGGTTTGAATTCTATATTGCTATTTCAAACCTCCACCCCATTCTTGTATGATGATTTGGGTGTTAGTAAAATATCTTTTTTCGAGGATTTTTGCTTCATCCTTTCTCTTCTTTAGGCTCGAATTATGGATTAATGGTTTGAACTACATCACCTTTAATTGGCCAACACCTAAAAATCCATAATCAGGCCAGGTTATGTCGTAATTATTTTTTCCATCAAGACGGATACATCGGAGTTCGATCGCATAAGAGGGACCGAGATTCAAATATTCGTTGGCATTGAAATGGAGAGTATGTCTATTTTTGGTGCTTTTCAAATACCCAGCGAAGAGGGTCTTTTCAACTTGGTGAAGAGGGTCCATGGAATTCGTGAAACAGAAAGGGCACTCAAAAAATTAACTAGTAGGAATCTTCAGGCAACTTCGATGAAAACTGGCAAAACAAACTGTACAAAGTTCTTGATCTTCTCCGATGATAGGAATTCTGCCGCATAAACATAAATTTTAAAGGAGATTTACGACTTCTTCATTTTCTGCAGGGGGACTGGGCGAGTAACTCGGAGGGCTTAATCGCATGCCCGCGCCACCAAGAGCAGGAGAAAGGCCTCTCCACTCGGGAATTGCCCTGAGACAGGCGGCGAGTGATTGAGCCAACCCGATTTCCGGGGAATTGCTGACTATCTGAATGAGCTGATTGACGGTTACTTCTTAATGCTGTCCTTAGCTCTTCTTAATGACGACGGTCGCGACAATCCTCTAAGCAATTTCTTCGACAATTTTTTCCTTTTTGTTTGTGGAGGGGATATTGTTAATTTTAAGGACATTGAGTAGTGTAGTCAATTATCTTTTCTTGAGCTTCTTGAGTTCTTGTTCTATTTGATTTCGGATTTTGGTCCCATTTTAATACGACATGGCAGAGTATGGGGGTGCACGGTATTGGAGTTTGATTTGTGCTGGTTATATAAATTGTGATGGTTTTGAAAAATAAATAAATAATATTATTATAATGTGATATAATAAAAGTGGGTTTTTAACATGTATTTTTCCTTTCTAATATTGTATTTATTGAATCCTTCTCTTGTACATGAAATTATTATATTTAAATTTCTAGTGGCTAAGACTGAACTTATAGTTATTTTTTAAAAATTCAATTATTTTTCTAAACGAATTATATAATGTTGATATTTTACCATAAATTATTTATAATTGTTCAGATTAGCTTATGACACGTAGTTATAAAATTCACATATATACATTTATAGAATATTTAAAAATATTGTAAAGTCGATGTCTGGAAGTAGCCTTCATTCTTATTATAGCCCTTGATCACGGTATCTAGCAAAACTTCTGTTTTTCCTCTTGCTCACCCAGGAATGTATATGCACGAAGAAAACTAAAAAATACATATATATATTTTTAAAATAGTGACGTAATATATCTCACTATATAATATAATATTTATTAAGATTATAAAAAGCAGGCTATCTTCATAATTATATAAATATTTTATTTGTAACTAATGACTTAAAAAATGATAAATTGCTATGTGTTTTTTTTTATTGTTTCGTAAACTTAATATGTCATATTACTTGTTTGAATATTAGTTCACTATACATATCTTATATAATTTAGAAGCAATATACTACGATATATTATTTTTATTGAATTCAAGCTTTTGTTTATTCATTTCGCCGACCAAATAGTCACTTATGAACTAACAAAAAATATCCAGATTCACCTAAAAAAATCAGTATAAAAACAACATGAAAAATATGAAGCTGTGGAAATTAGGTCATTTAAATATAAAAAAAATCAATGCTTTAGTGACTCTTCAATATTTTGTATGCATTTTACTGCACTAAAATCCTATCTCGTGCCATCACCCTTGACTACAAAGAAACAACGAGTGTCTGGATGCTGTGGATGTTTATCAGCAACGATATGCTTCATATCCTTTACCTTCTCCTCTGCTTTTTCATGGTGGGTTAGTAATTCCAAAACCTATAAGCGTAATCAAATTATAGAATAATTATCATATTAAATATGGATGCTGTTATTTTATTACGAGTTTTTGTTCGTTTTATTTGAGTGGAGTATTGTTCGCGCTTCTTGAAAGAATATTTTTAAAGAGAGACTTTAGCTTGTCTATATCGTTGTACTTCTATCCATTAAATGTAAACTCGACTCCCGAGTTCCTCTTCTTGTTTCGACGTTAGTCTTTTAATCGTTGTTAGAAATCTCGTGCCTGCCTTTCCAAACACGATCTATAGTGGAAACTATGTTTTTCGTTGAATTATTCCAGGGCTGCTCCTTCAGTTTTGCTAATGGTGATGGTAGTCTCACCAACTTTAAGTCCTTGGGCAGCTATTTTCTTGACGACCTCTTAGTTTACTTATCTCTTATTCAACGCAAAGTTGCCTTAATTTTTGTTGAACCTAACGTAGACAGGGTGCAGGTTGTACGACCTCACGAGACCCTCCTGGATATATTTGAAGTTTATGACTCCTTCTTCTGCTGTCGACAATGTAAAGAATACAGGATCTACATTTTTGAAAGGGTTTTGGTTTTCTTCTGACTGAATGTCCTGTTGCGCCTTCGTGACTGCAGGAAGGGGAGTGATAGAGTCAGTTTGACTTTTTTTTGTAAAACGGGAACCTATTTTATTATTTTTCTCCTGAAAAGCTTATTTGAAGCATGAAGTTCAAGATCATCAGAATCTTTGATTGCCTCAACGAGCTTGTCCTCGGTGGTGATGCCTAAGCTTTTGATTTTATTACAATGTAAGAGAGTGTCAACTTCAATGAATCCCTATGTTAAAAAATAGATGAAAATGCCAAACAAATATGTCAGCATAAATGTAGTTACTTCTTTAGATTATCTGATCTTGTTATTAAAAAACTCGTCATTGCCTAGGTTCTTATCACTCATGTAGTACTATATTTGTCGTTTTAATCCTGGGAGGTTCGCCATATTGTTTATTGGAGATGATTGGGATGGGTATATCGGAAAATGTATATTTATATAAGTGTATTGTTGTTGTTGTTAAATATTATTTTACTGTTGATTAAGGATATGAGTTTTAAAAAAGAATTACATATATATATTATTTGATAAAAGAATATTAAACTAATTTGAGAAGATTTTCGATTGAATTTTATATTTATTGATTAACATTCCAGCATAATTTTGATTTCGATATATCAATCTCTTTTTTTAGCAAATACATCTATCATCTGTTAAATAAGTCCCAAGTCACATTTATTTGGCCTATAGAGAATCTATAAACGATTGAACTATAACATTAGACAAATATCATCATTATATTATATTCATTATTATGCCTCGTTCAGAAATCTTGCGATACTGTCGATAACTCGCAGATATGGATTCCTATAAAATTGGTGACTCTGCTATTTTACTCTTTATTATTATAAGTTGACGAAGGCGGTGGCCATCTCCAAAATGTGTAATTTGAATCTCAATTACCCTAACAAATTTTACTTAAATTATGTTTGATTCTATGAACTTTGCAGGCTGTATTATAACTCTTTTGCCTGGACGGACTACACAAGAAGTACCTGCATCATGTGCAGCAAATAGATTAACAAAAATAATGCATCAAACAAGGTAGTGCTTTGCTAGATTATGCTTTGTCGGTTGGCTTTTTTTTTATCTAATTTGCCAACCTTTGCTACTTTTGCAATACCTCATGTGGATTTTGTATCGACAAGACTTAAAACGGTGCTGCTTATTCGTTTCAAAATTGCTAATTTTGGCAAGAAACATTTGTCTGAATCGTAACTGTAACTACGTATTGTTCTTCGGTGGCTAACATCAATGTCTCGGATAAATTGAGTTACAATACTTATTATTTGCGTTGGAATATTGTTGGCTACATACAGGGCTACCCAGCCTGGGCGTTATAGCCACTTGATTCCAATAAATGAGACAATTACGACTCCAAAGAAACATACGTCAAAAAAATTGTGGACATTCATAAACTTGTGCTATTTATTTATAGGAATCCATAGCCTGTTTATCTTCTTGCGGATATTCCTTTCATCTTCATGCATCACCATCTGGTCCTACCAAAACCAGGCCTATCCTTTCTGCAGAATAACGGACATTTGGTGATGAGCAGTTTGTCTAAAGTTCCGATAAGCATTCATAGTCACTAAGTTTTACAGTAAAAAATGCTGAGTGCATCATAAAGGAAAGAAGAATACTGATAAATGTGATAGCCTCTATCATGCTCGGACGAATCCTTTGAAAAATTGAACTAACTAAAAGAAAAAAATATTACAGGTCGTGATGGGGGAGAAAAAATATTGATTTTATTATAACACCCAAATATTATATTTATCAATTAGATAATAATATCTAAACAAATTTAATACACAACATGTTGTATAGATAAATTGAGTGGGTTCTAATCATCAGGCTGAAGACACTGCTATCACAAAATTATGCTTTAATATTTTTTAGGGGACAAAATATATATCCACAACAAATATGTAGATACATGATTAATATTTGAGTAATTATCGTGTCGTTTGTTTGATTAATAGTATTTTCATCATAAATAAACAAATCAACAAAGTGATTCCTTTGATCATTAACTCTTTCCTTTCAATTTCTTTTCAACACGATCCGCAAATGTTTATTGAGTTTTGAACATGGTTGGACAGGCCATAACGCACCAAGCCGTAAGTGCCAAGAGGTGGAGCAAAACCAGGACATATACGAAAATGCGCAGGGTTGGACTAAATGTTTTGGGAAGAAAGTCAAATGCGTCGATGATGGTTTACATTGGAAATCGAATGATAATATGATAATTTATTTATTATACAGTAATGGTGATAATAATAAATACTGAATGATGATAACGCGATAGTAAACTATATAGAATCAATTTTCTTAGTATTATTAATAATGTTAATAGATTATATTTTATAAAATTATTAAGTCACCCTAAACAATCCTAAATAATTTAAATTGCCAGAAATATCACTCTGTCAGAGATAGGAGGAATATCCATATTCATTTTGCTTCATTAATAAGTTTTAGTTTCATGGTAATTGCCTCGAGATAATGTCCGTCCAACTCCTATTTGCAGTTCAGGATTTACTCGGGCGTCATAAATTTCCCATGCTTCAGCAGAGCCTACTTCCTCTTTGCTTACTGATCCAACATATCCACTCGAAGCTGCACCCTCTTCACCTTTTCGTTCACATTTGTCGTCTACCGTTCAATTTACTAAGAAAAATTAAGTCTGCGCCTGTTTTGTTTCTTGAGTTATGCCAGGTAGTCAATGTTACGAGGTTCGGGGTCAGCCGGCACCATTTTCGGAGATTTTTTAAAGGTTCTTTGCTTTTCCATTAATTTCTTTACGTATTCGAGATACTCCATACCAACCACTTTGGGGTCGAGTGGTGGCATCTACTCATAGAGTACTGACCCATTTTCAAGTTTAGTCTTCTTGAGTTTTTTATGTCCCAGTTCAAGCTCCTCGATCTGGTTGAGCAGCTCCCTGCGTTTCTTTTAATCGATTTTGGTTTGAACTTCTCTTTGACGAGGCTATGAAAGTTTCTGACTCGTTAGATCTTCTCTTTGATTTATTGTTTGAGCTCTTCATCCTTATCTTATCGCGGCTCTTCTCTATAACTGCTTCTATACCTGGGCCTTGTGGTCTCACTTTGTGCTAACTTCATCTTCTATCTTCGCTTTTCATCGGTCTCTTCTTTCTGCTCCTAATATCGTTTACTATGTTCGTTGAGTTGGTTAAAATCAATCGGACTAAGGTTCAGCTTTTGCTTTCTTCGGACGAGTTCAGCTTTCCGGAAATCTTATTCTTTCTTGAGCACTGCTTCACTAAATCTGTTTTCGAGCTGTTAGAAAAGAGGTGTCTCTTTCTCTGCCTTCAACCGGAGATATTCACTA